>NC_059285.1:27505135-27520135 GCF_017591435.1 Portunus trituberculatus
TTATTTAAAATGTTCTCAGATACAAACTACATAGATGTGAGATCTTTCTTTACCTTAGAGGAGGGAAGTAGGACTAGAAATCATGGCAGGAAGATTAGAAAGCAAGGCTGCAGGTTAGATATAAGAAAATATTTCTTTAGTCATAGGGTGGTAGACTTCTGGAATGCATTGCCAGAGACGGTTGTAAATAGCACTAGTTTGACAATGTTTAAAAACAGATTAGATAAGCACTTAAATTTATTAGATTTATAATTATGTATAGCGCTGCATGATAGTTTTATAAGAAATTTACTATAGTTAAACAAGACATGATCCCCATGTATGGGGATCACAGATTGTAGAGGAATTCGCTGTAGGACTTAGCCCTGTTAATGGGCCAAATATTTAGAATTAGTATATAATGTATTGTGTACTTGTAAGTGTATCTTTAAGTACTGATGACGAGGTCGCTGTGCGACTGATACAGGATAACCTAGATGGGCCCTGGTGGCCCTTTGTTATCCTATTATTTATGTTATGTTATGTTAACTAAGTTAATGTTGTTGTTCCTTGTGTTGATATTTCCAGTAAGTAATTTGAAAATAGAATTTCTACCGTAACATTTATAAATCAGCAACAGTGTGAAATATTTATATATATAGAAAAATTTATAATATTTTTGTCAATAAATACTTGATTAGTAGATTCAAACTTTTGCATAAAAAAATATACACCGGAAAATTTTATTTTGAGGTACTGTTAGCTTCCTTGGTGAAGGAAGACCACGTACTTCCCCATATGGGAACACAGTAAGTTAGGTGGGATAGCATAGAGTGTGATATATGCTGATCATTGACTCCGTCGTTAGGTTACGCCGAATTTTGTAGAAAATACCATTTAATTTAGATATTTTTAAGCAAACTTTGTCAATGTGAATCTTCCAATTTAAATTTTCATCAATAAAAACTCCCAAGAAATTTTGTATGACTAACTTGTTTTATAATTTCTTCATCTAGACTGACTGGAGGGATTGCATTTTTGATTGATCGATTCTGAAATAAAATTAGATTAGTTTTAGCAATATTCATTTTTAATCTATTAGCTTAAACCCATTGTTTTATTTTCTGTAGTTCTGATGTTAAATTATTATGAAGAGAATTTATATTTTTGTCACTAATCAGCAGCGTCGTATCATCAGCATACATCAAAAACTTAAATTTAGTACTTGCATTTACAAAATCATTAATATACATAATAAAAATTGAGGGGCCTAGGACTGATCCTTGTGGTACACCTTTCACAATGGGTAATAATGAAGAGTAATTATGGTTACAATATACAGTTTGTTTTCTATTATGAAGGAAACTCCTAAATAATTTCAACAGTACATCTCTTATACCTAGATATTCTAATTTATGTAATAAAATTTTATGATCTAGTGTGTGAAAAGCTTTAGACAAATCAATGAATACACCAGCCACATATAATTTATTCTCCAAATCTTTGTAGACATTATTGACGAATTGCAGTACAGCCGATTCCGTGGAATGTTGAGCTCTAAAACCATGTTGGTATTCTATTAGAAGGTTATTTTTTTTTTTCAAGATAGTTAATTAAACGTGAGGAAATATTTTTTTTCAAAAGCTTTACTAAATGGTGGGAGAATGGAAATTGGGCGATAATTGCTTATATAATTTTTGTCTCCAGACTTAAATATAGGAATTACTTTTGCAAGTTTTAATTTATCTGGGAAAACACCAGTTTTTATGGTAAGTTTGATAATATGGGCTAGAGAAGATGATATCAATGCTGAAGAATTTTTGATTACTTTTGGAGATACATCAGGTGTAAATGATTGAAGAGACTTTAAGATGTTTTCCACTTCACTTCTGTTAGTGGGCCTGAGATACATTGAAAAACTTGGTGCATTGTTAAGATACATTAAATATTCATTGTCAGCACAATTAGATCTTGGAAGGTCTTATATATATATATATATATATATATATATATATATATATATATATATATATATATATATATATATATATATATATATATATATTCAGATGTAGGTGTGGTCTTAGGGAACCGTAGATTCAGGAGAAACAATACAACGAGTGAGGTAACGAACATCATGTTTATTCAAACGTTTCGACTTTTTCTTAAGTCATCATCAGTGGTTCTATAATTGGAGAAAAAAAAACCCATAAGTTTATAAAACACATTAAATGTTAAAAGTTAAACATAAAAAAAGGGCTAAAAATGTAAAGTATGGAAAATTTTTTTTTTTTTTATAGAATGTTAAGTGGTGTAGCAGACAACATATTATTTAAAGCAGGCTTATTGGTTTTAATATACATAGATTCTAATATTCTTAAGTCACTTCTGCTACATGAATCAATAATTTTAAAATGATCAAATGTTATTTGCACCTTACATTTAAGGGAGTGTTCCCTTATGGAGGAGTGGGGAGGGTTGTGTAGTGGACGACTCGTTCTGCTTGACTGGCCCATATGCTCGGCGACACGAACCTTGAAAGCTCGAGTGGAGCTTCCAAGGTACCCAGCCTGGCAGCTTGGGCAAGTGAAGCAGTAAATGATCGACGAGCGAAGGGTTGTCGGAACAACGTCTTTAAATTTAAAATAACTGTTTATCTTGAAGGTGTTATTATGGACTAGTTGGAAGTTTATTTGTGGATAGTATTTCGTAAGAGGTTTGACTAGTGTTTCTTCAATGTTTCGTGAGACAGATCCTAGATAAGGTAATTTAAGAAATACTTTTTCTTTGTTGACATTAGGTACATTAGACTTGGGTTGGTATATACTATTGAGAAATTTGTTTACAATTTTGTCAAAAGGTAGGTATGGTATCCATTGTCTTTGAAATAATTCTTTAGAAATACAACTTCATCATGAAATAGGGTGTATGTTGATGACAGTTCATAGGCTCTGTGAAGCAAAGTTCGGACCGCATTTAGTTTATACTTTATATTACAGTAACTGAAGAAACTAGTGCCTAAGCCTGAGAAGGTTGGCTTGCGATAGATGGAGAACAATAATGAGTTATCTTGTCTTTTATGAATAAATCTAAAAAAGAGATTGTACCTTCATTTTCTTTGTCCATAGTGAATTTTATATTAGTATGTTGAACATTAAGGTAGTCAAAAAACAACTGTGCCTGATCTTCACTGTGAAACACAATGAAGGTGTCATCAACATATCTGTGATACAATAAGGGTTTGAAACTGGAAGGACAATTCTTGAGCCAAATCTTTTCATGATGACATAAAAATATGTTAGCAAAATGGGACCTAAAGGAGAACCCATAGCCACTCCGTCTGTTTGTTTGTACAACTCATTGTTAAAAATAAAGGGGACATCCTTAACACATACTTCTAATAGGGATTTAAACAAGGTTCTTGTCATGTTAAGAAATAAATCTAAATCTTTAAAAATTAAGTCTATGCATATGTTAATAGTTTCTGTAAGTGGTATGTTTGTAAAGAGGGAAGTTATATCAAAACTACACATAAAAAAGTTATTGGGTAATTTGGCTTGGTTAAGTGTCTTAGTGAACTCATAAGAATTTTTTACTGTGAACTCATTGGTAGTAAATTCAGATAAAATATTAACTAGAAATTTTGAGAGCTTGAATGGTGCAGTGTTATAGGCAGCCATAATAGGACGTAAGGGGACATCTTTTTTATGTATTTTAGGTAGTCCATATAGTGTGGCAGGACTAGAACCTGTATGTTTCAAGGAAGTAGCAACTTCCTTAGAAATGGTTCCAAGATGAATTAGTTTGTTAACTAGTCTTATTATCTTGTCTTCTAATTTAGTAGTTACTGTAACGATGTCTTCATATTTAAGCTTAACAAATTTATTACCATCACTGATAATGTTTTGCATCTTTGATACATAGTCAGATTTATTGAGTAACACCACGCCATTACCCTTGTCTGGTTTGCAAATTACTAAGTCAGTCTTTTTTCCTAAGTCCTTAAGTAGTTTGAAGTCATCTTTCTTAAAAATGGGGGAAATTACCTTGTGAGATTTAAAACCATAGTAGTGTTTGTGAGCAATGTTACGGACACATTCTATGACAGAGTTAAAATGGTAGTTATCAGCTAATTTATAGTTTTTTAAGCGATTTATAATATTCTCATAATAAAGAAAATATCTATAAAAAGAAGGTTTAAAAACAGGCAAACAGAAGTCAAGGCCAAAAGACAATAAAAACTTTTCACGTTGAGTTAGAGCAGTGTCTGAATAATTAAAAATTACTTTATCAGGGGTACACGACTTTAAATGGTAGTTAGCGCCAAGGTTGTGGAGTTTTCTTTCATGAGTCTTAGAGATGTTATTTCTGAGCACTTCACATTGTTTTCGGACAAATATGTGCATAGCTTTAAAGAAAAACAAATAAATAAATGGAGACAGGGAAACAGGATACAATGAGCTGCTTGAACCTCTACAACACAACTAGGTAAACACACACACACACACACACACACACACACACACACACACACACACACACACACACACACACACACACACACATACACACACCCACACACACACACACCAGAAATTTACGGAAAACTTGGATAAAAGTAGATATGGACGCGGAATAGCATAAGCCTATTGCGGCTCGTGTCCTCTGTGTTGCATCTATGGAAATACAACTACTAAGTCCATAGACACAGATTCACTCACTCACTGAAATGTTCTCCACTTTTGTGTTCTCATTGTGACAGTGGCTCTGTTCACTATTTTGTTTTATTTATAAAAGTTTACCATGTGATTGGCAGCATTGTGTTGTGTGGTGGTAGTGGTGGTGGTGGTAGTAGTAATATTAATAGAGAAATAGGGCCTCAGTTGCTATCATGAAAAGAAGCGAGGTCATCATGCAGCTGGTGTCATGCAGTTTCCAGTCGCCTCTCACGGTCACATCAGTGGTATCTTTAAAATAATAATATATCCTATTAGGAACAAGGAGGAGCAGTGTGACGCGCGATGTGGCACTAGCAGCAGCAGCACCAGTAGCCTGAGGAAACGCAGCAGTAGCAACAGCAGCAGCAGCAGCCTGAGGAAGAGCAGCAGCAGCAGCAGCAGCCTGAGGAAGAGCAGCATCAGCAGCCTCAGCCTGAGGAAGAGCAGCAGCAGCAGCCTCAGCCTGAGCAGCAGCAGCAGCCTGAGAAAGAGCAGCAGGAGCAGCAGCCTGAGGAAGAGCAGCAGCAGCAGCAGCAGCAGTCTGAGGAAAAGCAGCAGCAGAAGGAGGCTGAAAGAAGGATGGCAGCGGCAGCCGCCAGTACCATGGAGAGTGTTGGGGTGAGCAGACATCCTGCACACAGCGGTGCCTGGTGCAGGGTAATTACCTTTGTCTGGGCTAATTTGACCACTATCAGAGTAACATTATTTCATTTCAGGTTATATCATTTCATCACCGTACATACAATGACAGCATTTCATTTTTTTTATGAAGGGAAGAGAACCAGCCAAGGGCAAAAGAAAAAAAAAGTATATAAAAACGGGGCCACTTTAGTTCTGGCTCTCTACAAAGAAAATAGCGTCAGCCAAAATTAGGAAGCAAATGCCTCGATACCTTCCCTCTTAAAAGAAGAGAAGTCGTAGGAATTCGGAAATACAGATGCAGGGAGGGAGTTCCAGAGTTTACTAGTACAAGGTATGAATGACAGAGTACTGATTAACTCTTGCATTAGAGAGTTGGACAGAATAGAGATGAGAGGAAGAAGAAAGCCTTTTGAAGCGAGGCTGTGCAGGAGGAGAGGAGGCATGCAGTTAGCAAGATCGGAAGAACAGTTAGCATGAAAATAGCGATAAAAGATAGAAAGAGATGCAACATTTCGGATGTGAGAAAAAGGCTGAAGACAGTTAGTGAGAGTAGGGGAGTTGATGAAACGAAAAGCTTTTGATTCCACCATATCTAGTAAAACTGTGTGATTGAAATCCCCCCAAACATGCAAAGAGTACTTCATACAGGGGCGAATAAGGCGCCTTGAAGGGGTGAGAAAAATTGGCGGAGACGCCTCAGAACGTCTAACTTCATAGAAACTGTTTCAGCAAGAGTTGAGAGGTGATGTTTCAGTAAAGATTTTAAGTAAAGGATATTCAATGTGGAAGATGGAGACACTTGAGTGTCATAGAAGAAAAGAAGATAGTTGTCTGGAAGGTTATGTCGAGTTGATAGATGGAGGAATTGAGTTTTTGAGGCATTAAAAATTACTCGATTTTTCCTACCCCAATCAGAAATCTTAGAAAGATCGGAAGTCAGGCGTTCTGTGGCGTCCCTGCGTGATCTGTTAACTTCCTGAAGAGTTGGTCGTCTCTGAAAGGACGTGGAAAGATGTAGGGTGGTATCATCAGCGTAGGAATAGATAGGGCAAGAAGTTTGGTTAAGAGGGTCATTAATGAATAATAGAAAGAGAGTGGGTGACAGGACAGAACCCTGAGGAACACCACTATTAATAGATTTAGGAGAAGAACAGTGGCCGTCTACCATAGCAGCAATAAAACGGTTGGAAAGGAAACTTAAGATAAAGTTGCAGAGAGAAGGATAGAAGCCGTAGGAGGGTAGTTTTGAAAGCAAAACTTTGTGCCAGACTCTATCAAAAGCTTTTGATATGTCTAACGCTACAGCAAAAGTTTCACCGAAATATCTAAAAGGAGAGCCAGAAGATCACCAGTATAGTGACCTTGATGGAAGCCATACTGACGATCTGACAGAAGATTGTGAAGTGACAGATGTTTGAGAATCTTCCTATTCAGGATAAATTAAAAACTTTAGACAAGCAAGAGATTAAAGCTATAGGACGGTAGTTTGAGGGATTAGAACGGTCACCCTTTTCAAGAACAGGCTGAATGTAGGCAAACTTCCAGTAAGAAGGAAAGGTAGAAGTAGATAGACAAAGTTGGAAGAGTTTGGCCAGGCAAGGTGCAAACACGAAAGCACAGTTTTTGAGAACAATAGGAGATACCCCATCGGTTCCATAAGCCTTTCGAGGGTTAAGGCCAGAGAGGGCTTGGAAAACATCATTACGAAGAATTTTAATTCTAGACATGAAATAGTTAGAGAGAGGAAGAGAGGGAGGGACAATCCCAGAATCATTCAGGATGGAGTTATGAGCAAAGGTTTGAGAGAAGAGTTCAGCTTTAGAGACAGAAGAGATGGAAGTGGTGCCATCAGAATGAAATAAAGGAGGGAAATAGGAAGAAGTGAAGTTATATCAGATGTTTTTGGCTAGATGCCAGAAGTTTCATGGGGAGTTTGAGTTTGAAAGATTTTGACATTTCTACTTATGAAGAAGTGTTTGGAAAGTTGAAGAACAGACTTGGCATGATTCTGGGCAGAGATATAAAGTGCGTGAGATTCAGGAGATGGAATGCTCAAGTACCTTTTGTTAGGCAACCTCTCTATCATGTATAGCACGAAAACAGGCTGGGTTAAACCATAGTACAGTGTTGAGGCGGCACAAGTGAAGCGTGAAATCCGACATTTGAGGAGTGCCGTGGCTCATGGAGTGCAGTGCCAGACATTTCGGTGTCAGTGGAATGCAGCAACACTCCAACAGTATGAACTTCATTGCCACTTATAGTTAGGTTATCGTCCACAAAATCCCTCTCATTGTCTCTCTTTGCTGCAAGCAGGAACTCTGACTCATCATCATCTTATTTCAGTTGTTTATAATGCATCCAATTCTTAACTGAATTTATCTTAGCTGTTATATTCTGAGAAACAGAAGGAATGGATTCCAGTAAGACACTTTCTTTTCAGTCACTACCTCCATAACGTCCTCCTTTTCATCTTCCTCCTCCTCCTCTTTCCTATCCCCATCCCCCTCCTCGCCCTCGTCTTCCTCTTCCTCCTCCTCCTCCTCCTCTTTTTTGTTGAGTGTGTGTTGTTCACCCGGATCTTGCAGGCGGAGGAGCTGCTGAGGCTGACGCAGCGTGCCAGGGACTTGGTGGAGGCCGGCCGTGTCTTGGCCGTCCAGGACGTGAAGGGACAAAGGCGCCACGCCAGAATCAGCCTTGAAGACGGCCGCCTGCACCTCTACTCCCTGCAGGACACGCCTCCGTCCCCCGACGCCCTCATCCTGCAAGTGGGTCACCTAACCTCAGACTGATAGTACTGTACACCTACTAATGACAAAACAACTCAGGGTGTGGAATTTAGCTTGAATAATTTTGTGCAAAGTTTCATTATGTTTATAGAAATTTAAGCATTGTTTCTGTTCAGACATTCTTTAATTCATTTTGTCTTCCTGCCTCTATGGGAACCGAATAAGACATTAGAGAGAGCAATGTATAAGACTTTAGAGGCGGCATATCATAAGTCCCCGGAAATAATATTGGGTGTTCCGACCTCCACCAGCAATGATGAAGCAGGTGAAGCTTGCAATGAGTGCCTGTTCAAGCATCACATTGCTGTCTGTCACGCTACATTGTATAAGAGGAGAGTGACGTCAACAAACCCTTTACTTGAATCTTATTTGCCATGGCTTCAGATTAACCATAGATTCATTTCAATTCAAAGTGTTTTTTTAGGAAAAAAAAAAATAATGTCAATATTTTAGAGTGTAGTCTAGATGTGGAGTGACGTGGATACAGATTCATGAACCAAGGACAGGAAAGGTTTAGTATTAATCTTTATCAATTTTAATATTGGTTTTAATGTGTTTTGATGCAAGTATTTTGATTCACGGAAACAAAGTACTACATGTTATAAAGGTAAATTATGTTTACTATCACTTTTTGTCAAAGAAGAAGTATTTATTAAACACGAAATAAGTAGATTCATTAATTGATTAATGGACTATTACTGCTACTATTTCTGATGCTCTTGCTGTTGCTACTACTACTACTACTACTACTACTACTACTACTACTACTACCACTATTAGTACTACTGCTTCTGCTATTGCTGTTACTAATACTACTCTGCAGTAACTGCGTTTATTTGCCCAACGTACATATTCTAGCGCACAGGATGAGTACAATGAACACCTTAAAAATGTTCTGATTGGCACCTCCCAACCACACTCATGGTGGTCAGCTTTAAAGCAATCACTCTTTGGTGTGGACTCAAGTTTACCTCCTCTGTCATGTACTGACGGTTCAATCTGCCATAATTCTAAGGACAAAGCCAATCTTTTAGCTTCCGTTTTAACTCGAAACAAAGTGATGAAGAGTTTGATCTGCCGTCTTGTCCCCAGGACATTAAATTACACTCCATTGCCTTTAAGTCCTCCGAAATCTTAAGATATCTTAATGAGTTAGACTCATTCGGGGTTGTGATCCTTTGGGTTTTCTGCCTCTTTTTACAAAAGATTGCTTCTCCTCTCGCTCCAAAATTGGCAGTTATTTTTAGAGCTCTTTTTCGTAAGGGTTCTTTTCCGGTATGTTGTAAATGTTACCCCTATTCCAAAGGGATCTTCATCCTCCATTCACCCCGGTGACTATAGACCCATTTCCATAACCCGGTGTTATCTAAGATTTTTGAGCGCCTGCTGAAGCGTCTCAATCGTTTTTAGATATTAATAATTTGTTGCCATCTAGTCAGTTTGGTTTTAGAAATGGTCTCAGTACTTCTGATGCTCTCGTTTGCATAACGCACGACATGCAAGCTGCCCTTGATGCTGGTCATGAATCTAGAGTAATTTCACTTGATTTTAGTTCTGCATTTGATCGTGTTAATCATAGAGCCCTTTTATCGAAAGTTAGATCTATTGGTATTGGTGGCCGCGTCCATCAAGTTCTGTCAGAGTTCCTAACGAGTCGAAGGCAGCGTGTGACTGTTGATGGCTGCCTTAGTTCTTTTAGTCCAGTTGTATCCGGTGTTCCGCAGGGAAGTGTTCTGGGACCTCTTCTTTTATTATTTATACATCTGACATGTGGTGTGGGATTGAATCTAATATGGTTGCTTATGCTGATGACACCACTATATATGCGACAATTCCTTCCCCACAGGATAGGCAGAGAGTCGCTAATGTACTCACTCAAGATGTTTCAAGGATTCTGTCATGGTGTGATCGGTGGGGTATGAAACTGAACCCGAGTAAATCCCATAGTATGGTTATTAGCAGATCAAGGACACCTTTCCCAGTTCACCCTGATATTGTTGTCAACGAAGTACCTATTCCTAATTGTTCGTCTCTGAAGTTACTCGGAGTCACCCTTGATCCCAAACTTACTTTTGAGTTGCACTTGCGTTCACTTGCATCATCAGTCTCATGTAAAGTTGGTTTGTTACGCAAATGTAGGCGGATATATTCCTCTGATGATATTGTAAGAAATTGCTTTTACTCTTTCATACTGCCTCATTTTGAATATTGTCACTCTGTGTGGATCTCTGCAGCAGAGTCTCACTTAAAGCTTTTAGATAGAGCATTCAACCAGATTAAATTTCTTCTTCCTAATCTTGAGATTAATCTTCGGCATCGTCGTTTCGTTTAAAAACGTGTGAATACCTTTCTTCTCTCTGAACTCACTACTCTTAGATCTCTACTGCTGCCTGCTGTTGGTGGTGGTGGTGAGGTGCTGCTGCTGCTGATGCAGATGATGATGATGCCTTCATTGACTACATCCTAATGCTACTGATACTGCTACTACTACTGCTACTACTACTACTACTACTGCTGACTACTACTACTACTACTTGCTACTACTGCTACTACTAATGCTACTACTACTACTACTACTACTACTACTACTACTGCTATCACTACTACCCCTCCAGATTGGAACCGCCTTGTCGTGGTAGGGGCTTGCGTGCCCCTGTGACCTGGCGAGCTAGGCTAGAGAGGGCTTAGGCCCTGCTCTGCCCTTTCGAGGGAGAGGGCTACCCATGCTAGTAAGGTCGCCAGTGAGGGGCCAGACTAAATGGTTCCTACGTAGACTGCCAGTGGACCAGCCGAGCCACCCGCTGGAGGGATCGCCCAATAGGGGCCGTCCTGTGCTGGATGGTTGGGATCCAGGCTGGGATGCTTTGGGAGGGGAGTCTCAGCTCTGTCGTGGACAAACATTCGTATCATGTGGGACCTTTTTTTGAAACGACTGGTCCGCATGGGGACGAGGTACCCCGTCCACAGCAGCCAGTGCTCCCTCCCATTGTAGTCCCAGTAGGTGGTTTCCCTTGCCCCTGGAGCCAATTTTTTGTGTAACTCTCTACATATGGTTAAACACAAAAAACTGTCAGGTTCTCGTGAGGTGGCTGACCTGGCCCGCGAGACGTCATCTTCAGGTCTGAGTGGGAAGGAGGATTCCCCTCCACAAGGGCCTCCCACAGCAATCTCCTGTTCTGGGAGTTCTTCTGAGGGACGCATTTCTGCTGCATGTGACTCCCTTTTGATGGTAAATGTTAATCCATCTTTTTCTTATCACGCCTTGCACTCTCTTCTCAAGGTGTATGGCACGGTTCTCCGTATTCGGCTTGTTTACGATAAGGATTTTCCGTCTAACCGCTGCTATGTAACGTTTCTGTCATGCGATGAAGCCCGTTTGGCTGTAGAACATGTAGCATCCCTGCCCCTTGCTGGCTCTGGCTTTAAGACAGAACCTCTCCACTCGCGCAATATTTCGGACAGTGAAACGGACTACATCCCAAATCTTTTTGACCGCCATTCAGAGAGTTCAGTTCCTGAAGTTCGCCACATCCCGCCTCCACGTTGGTTTGTGGCGTACTATAGAAATGGGCGTGGGAATTTCATCCATGCCTCCCGTTACCTGTCCAAAGAGATCGGCACGATTCCTGAGGGCAACCTCAAGAAATACGGTAAGGGGGTGCTAGTGAGAGCTAAAGATATCACGCAGGCAAGGATGTTGCAACATCTCCCATGCCCTTCTGACAGCATGTTTGAGACTGTTAAGGCTCATCCCACCTTTAATTATAGTAAAGGTTGTGTGTACAGTCAGGATCTTTACGAATTTCCTGAAGAGGAAATACTGGCTATGTGTCCTAACTCAGTCCAAAAAGTGAATAAGATGAGGAATTCTTCTAACATGGTCCTTCTCACCTTTTTGGTTCCCTGACCGTGTTAATATCGGCCCTATTAATCTTAGGGTGAGGCGTTTTGTTTCTCGCCCCCTTCAGTGTTTCTCATGTTATTCATACGGTCACGGCAAAAGCTCCTGTAAGGAAGCTGCTCGATGTGGTAATTGCTCTGCACTAGATTCACACTCTGAGGAGCATTGCAATGCTGCTGCTTACTGTTTCCATTGCCGTGATGCTCACCAGGTACGTTCCAGGCAATGCCCCAGGTATCGCCTGGAGCAGGACATTTTACAGCTTGCTAACACACAGTTTATCAGTCTAGGTAGCGCCCGCCGAGAACTCCTGTACCACCAGAAGGACAGTACGGGTGCGACATCCTATGTTTCATTGGCCGCTCGCTCTTCAGCTGAGTTTGCCGGTCCGAAGACGACAACTCCTACTACCTCTCGCTTTGTTGGGGCGGGTGGTCCTGTTCATTTGGCCAATAGGTTTGCCCTTTTGTCCGACGACTCAGTTGAGTCATCTGTAAGAAGCGACGAGAATAATATGGACTTGACCAACAAACCCATGTGGTGGATGTCCATTTGCCTCATGTATCGCCTAGGCCTTTGAAGGGCATGACCAAACGGCACCGCGGGTCTGCGGAGTCGATAGATTTTGCTCAGCCTAAGCAATCTAAGGTTTCTCCCGGTGCACATGATCGTGAGTCCTCTAGGGACCGCTCTGCAATGGTAGCTCCAGTAGTTTCTGTCCAGCCTTCTGTGACGCCCTCCATCTCAGATCAGGCTTCTTGTGATGAGGACGGTCTTAGCATGGAGACGTCCGATGATATTGTCACAGCCGTCCCTCGTGGACCCGCTGTGTCAAAAAGTGGAGTCCAGCTTGACCCTCGTCCTCCGAGGACCGGTAGGAGTGATGATGGTTTGCATCACTCACCGGTAGGCCGAAAGGCAGAGGTCCAACGATCCGGCACATCACAACTCCCGGTGTCTTCTCGTCGTTTCATCATTTCTAGTCAGGTCAGTCACGGGCAGCCTCAAAAGGCTCGCCTGTCCACTGCACCCAAATAGTCATCTTCAAGCTTCTACAGTGGAACTGTAGAGGCCTTCGCGCCTCGTGGGGGGAACTCCGAGCTTTGCTGTCGGACTTCTCTCCAGCCTGTGTAGCTCTGCAAGAGACTATGCTTGGTGATAGTACTTATTCTAGTCCTCCTGGCTATCGTGCCTTTTTTAGCACTCCTTTAGTCCGTCAGGATATACCTGTTGTCCCTTTACAACTTAACTCTCCCCTTCAGGTGGTTGCAGTTAAGGTTTTTATGGGACGATCCTACACAATTTGCAGTTTATATCTCCCTCCTCGGCTTCCTGTCTCCAGGGGTGAGCTTGACGGCCTGGTGCATCAGCTAACTCCACCTTTTCTCTTGTTGGGAGATTTTAACGGCCGTCACCCATTGTGGGATGAAGGTGCTAGTAATCCTCGTGGGGTTTTAATCGGTTCTTTTATTGAGGATGAGGGATTGGAGGTTTTAAATTCTGGGGATGTTACACATTTCCACAGTCCTACTGGGACTTTTACAGTTATCGATTTTTCTCTGTGTACATCTAATTCTTTCCTTGATTTTAATTGGCAGGTCCTACCGGATTTACACGGTAGTGACCACTTTTCGATTTTATTACAATCTGTGAACTCTGAGCCACAGTTCTGGCCCCCACGCTGGGATTTAGACAAGGCAGATTGCCCTCGATTCACAGACCTTAGCTCTTTTATCTGTCCGCTGGCTGACTTTTCTACTTGTGCTGAGGCTGTTAATTATTTTTCCTATTTTTTAATATCAGTAGCGCTTCAGACAATCCCTAGGACGTCAGGTCGCTTTACTAAGCGTCCCGTTCCTTGGTGGAACGCAGCATGCACTAAAGCTGTGTAAGAGAAACGAGCGGCTTTCTCTCGTCTCCGGCGACATCGTGGGGACCCGCAGTGCCTGGAAGCTTTTCGGCGCTGTCGAGCTCAGGCCCGCCGCGTTTTGAAAGAGGCACAAAGAGCCTCTTGGAAAGCTTATGTGTCTTCCATTAATGCCGACACCCCTCTTACGGATGTGTTTAGCAAAGTCCGCCGAATTGCTGGGAAGTATTCTGCTCCTCCCCCGCCAGTTTTGTTGTCTGCTGGGCGAACGGTGGCAGACCCTAGGACTGTCGCCGACCTCTTGGCGGAGCACTTTGCCAGTGTTTCCCGGAGGCATCCTGCAGCTCCGGGCGCACGTCACCGCCAGAGAATGGAATCTCTCGGCATTAATTTTTCTTCCGCTGGAGGAGAGTCTTATAATGTCCCTTTCTCTGCTTCCGAGTTGCGGACTGCTTTGTCTCAGTGTCATGACTCTTCTCCTGGTCCAGACGACATTCCTTATGCCTTTTGCGTCACATGTCTGACCGTGCTTTTAACTTTTTATGAAATCTTTATAATATGATTTGGCATACCGGTGACTTTCCATCTTCTTGGGCTGTGGCAGTGGTTCTCCCATTTCCGAAGCCTGGGAAAGATAATCTTCAGGCTACGAACTACCGTCCTATATCTTTGACGTCTTGTATTTGTAAAGTGTTAGAAAAGATGGTAAATGTAAGACTCATGTGGTACTTGGAGAGGGGGAAGTACTTGTCATCGGCTTCCGAAAGATGAGGTCTACTACTGATGCTCTTTTATCCCTAGAGTCTTCCATTTGTGAGGCCTTCCCTAATCACCACCATCAAGTAACAGTGTTTTTGACCTGGAGAAGGCCTACGACACGGCTTGGTGTCATGGCATTTTACAGTCTTTGTTTAATTTTGGCCTTCGTGGCCACCTTCCTCTTTTTATCCAGCAGTTTTTATCCAGACGTTTTTACGGGTTCGAGTGGGAGTGTTCTCTCTGAGGCTACTGCTCTAAATGATGGCGTTCCACAGGAAGTATTCTTAGTGTTACATTATTCGCAGTCGCCATAAATGGTGTTATTGATACTCTCCCAGATGGCATTCA
>NC_059285.1:27527635-27557908 GCF_017591435.1 Portunus trituberculatus
CGTCGTAATCGAGTAGCTATCGGGTGGCAGTCTGCTGTCAGGTTTCCAAATAACTCAGGGGGCTCGACACGAAGTCCACTCATCCCACAAATCACCAGGGGAGGTAGGGCACCACCATACTTTAGTGTGACGCTGTCGTGCAGCTTCTGAAAGTCTTGCCCCAGTATTACATCCGCGCACAGCTGAGGGAGGACCGTTAAGCGCACGTCATGATACTCTTGTCCATTCACCTTCAAATTCACTTCACAGAAACCAGTAGCTTGGGCACTGAGAAATAGCCGCCATCGTAACTGCACTTCGAGAACTATGGACAGCTAATGAGTGCCGCTCAATTAAGTCAGGGTGGATGAAGCTTTCTGAGCTTCCACTATCTATTAGTCCGTCCACTTCTGTCCCATTGATAGAAACTTTAGTCACGACCTTGGACAATATTCTTGGTGTGGCTGCTAGAGTGGCACAGTTAGCCGCGGTAGTGGGGGCGCGGGTACCACGACACACTTTAGTGTAATGCCCTTTTTTAAGACATTTGTTGCAATTTGCTTCACGAGCAGTACACTTGAATCGTGGATGCTTGGACAGACCACAAAAGAAGCACTTAGCACTGGCAACAGCCATAACTAGAGTCGATTCCAAACTTTTGTCATTTTCTTTTACTTCCTCAGAAGCAGCACCAAGCACACGAGTGGAGGAAGCGCCGTCGTATAACTCAGAGTTTCTCTGAGCAGAATCAAGTGCTCGAGCCTGATCGAACATGGTGGAGAGGTCAAGCGTCTTGTTTTCCAGCAGGCGCTGTCGAATGGACTGAGAAAGTAAACCACTGATAAATGCGTCCCTGATGGACTTTTCACAGTGTTGGGCCGCGGATACTGACTTGAAGTTACAATCTTTGCTCAGCGTTTTCAGCGCCTGAAAATATTCGTCCAATGTCTCTCCACTCTGCTGCCTCCGAGTTGCAAGACGGTGGCGGGGAAACACCTCGTTAGTGGGTTTAACATATAATGATTTTAAGGCACTGATAGCATTTTCGTATAAAGCAAAGACCGAAATGGTCTCGTAGATTCTGGGAGACACATGGTTTGTAAGCACTGTCAACTTATTCAGATTATCTTGGGGCAACAATTCTAAGAGATTTTCGAAAGTTTGAATCCAATGTTTCCACTCTAACGCTGCCGTGGATGCGCTGGGATCAGCGTCTAACCGTTCGGGCCTCAATAGACGTTCCATGTTGATTTGGGAGCTACGACGTCCCACACGGCCGGAGTGTTTGGAGCGTTATTTATTTTTGTTGAGTAAAATAACGTGATACAGATACACATCGATCCCTTTTTCAAGGCTTTACTCAACAAAAATAAGAGTTGCACAGCCTTTAACCACAGAGAATTTCATGAACCATATATATATATATATATATATATATATATATATATATATATATATATATATATATATATATATATATATATATATATATATATATATATATATATATATATATACAGTACATACAAACATGTATACTCAAATCCAAACAATACACACCTCAGCCACCGCTCCATCAGTGAGAATGACACACCCTCGTCAAAAAGGAGCGGCGTCTGTTCCGGAACGAGATCCAAAGAAAGGTTTACAGAAGTTCGAAATTAGATGAAACCAATCTTTTACACAGATATTTAACTACAACGAAATACCACACCCATCACGTCTCGGATGACTAAAGACGTCGTTAAGAATGTAGTTGTTGAACATCTAGTGCAAGAAGGTCAGTTGCTAGGAAATGCCATAGGAGAGTCAACTCCCATGTCAGCAGCCTCTACAAGGACTATAATACACAGTCCCCAGGAAGAACAGGATAAGAGTAGGATAAGTCAGTGGGAAATTGAGAAGCTTAGACTAGAATACCGGATGCATGAAAAACAAATGCAAGTACAGGCAGAAAAAGAAGCGAAAGAAATGCAACTAGAGGCAGAAAAAGAAGCGAAAGCAATGAAACTACAGACAGAAAAAGAAGATAAAGAGAGAGCATTTCAGTTACAACTTAAGAGGCAGGAGAAAGATATAGAAATTCAGGAGTTAGCCCTACGAAATGATGCTAAGTTTAGAGGGGAAGAAATATATATACAGAAAAAGTTAGCAAGCTTTAATCCTGCTACAGCTGCTCCGCTAAATCCCCCTTTTAATGAATCTGATGTTAACGGGTCATTTCGCGCTTTTGAGAAAATTGCTAATAGGAATAAATGGCCCAAGGATCAGTGGGTGTCTCTCCTTGTTTCTAAGCTAGTAGGAAAAGCTTACAGGGTATACAACGGCCTTAGTGATGAGGTAGAGTACGAAGAGATCAAAGGTAACATTCTAGACGCCTACTCTATCACTTCTGACGGATACAGACAACAGTTCCGAAAGTATGTGAAACCAGACTCTCACACCTATGTTGAATTTGCTAGTGAGAAACTAAGACAATTTAAGAAATGGTTAGCCGCCCTTAACATTACCACCTTTTCGGAGTTGCTCAATCTAATGGTCCTGGAAGAATGGAAGAACAAGTTACCCTTTGACCCGTACAGCGTCAGCAGATCTGAGACTTTGTGATTTCGCCAGTGCTGGCCACATCATGGATTTATTTATTTTTTTGCTAAACCAGTCTTAAATGATGTGAAACAAATAAAAATGACAGTCATTCCTCCCCAAAATGACTGGAAGTGGTATTAATTGGTGCGAGATGTTTTGCACTAAGGTTAGCGACTTAGCAAAGCCTCATGTGACTATAGTTTATTCGCTTCCTCGTTTCTCACCAGTCGATCCCCGAGTTTAACACATGAATAATATCGTTCCTGAGTTGAAAGAAAAACAATATGTCATGTTTTGCGTTTTGGGAGTGTTTGTGGCTAAAAATAGACATGAAATACCGCGAGGGAGTGTTGCCTTTCGCGGTGCATATATTTTCCGAGTAATAAGGACTTGCTTTTCCTTATAACAAAGCGAATGGAAAATTCTTATTTATGTCATACAAAGGTTTCATTACCACAATATAACAGTTACCAAAAACATCTGAAATGGTGAAAGTAAGAAATGGAAATTACGCTGCGTTCATATTAGCGTAGTTGAGGCGTCAGTTTACCGCTACACCGAGCTGAAGGCAGCAG
This sequence comes from Portunus trituberculatus, assembly GCF_017591435.1. Classification (NCBI taxonomy): domain Eukaryota; kingdom Metazoa; phylum Arthropoda; class Malacostraca; order Decapoda; family Portunidae; genus Portunus; species Portunus trituberculatus. Next base: position 27,530,776 of record NC_059285.1, read on the forward strand.
AAACTGCTAAAGTTCAGATATGTAATATATAAATACAGGAAGCATTCATGTTAGCAGGGACGAGGAGGCAGCATGAGCAATGTCTACAGTGCATGATGGCAGTATACTGGTAGATTTTGAGGACGCAATACCTCCGAAAACATAAGGAAGCTCGCCGACCTATCTCATACGTCTCTGACGCCCGGTTCGCTCAGAGTAACCGACGTATCTCGTACGTCTCTGACGCTGTACTGGTTAATATTCTGAGGCATGTGGAAGAACGGGGAGAGAGCGATCTTATGTCTGCCGCTAAAGTGGCTGATGCGTTTGCTTTGTTGATGGGATCCCTGGGTAGTAGAGGTCGTGGTTCACCATCTAATGTTAGGTCCTCCTTTGGAGAATGTTTTGGGGGTGCGGGTGGTAAGCCGACCGGATTCCCGCCAAATGCGTGTAATTCCCACTGGTGTACATACTGTAAGAAACCAGGTCACATGATCCGGAAATGTAGACACCCAAATTGCAAGGCCTCTCAACGTCAACCTTCTATTGTGGCCTCTAAACCTAACACCTTTGAAAACAAGAAACCAGTGGCACTAGCTAACCCTGTCAACTCTCCTCTAGAACTTGATGACTCGTACACGTAAAGTGTCCCTGACTGATGGTAAAGACAAGGCAATAAATGTCAAGGTTCTGCGTGATACAGGTGCTGCCCAATCACTGGGGAGAAAGTGATTCTTACAGGTCTCGAATCACAGCTTTCCTATCCCTTGGCTAATATTAGCTTACAGTGCCCTTTCATTTCAGGAGAGGTTGTGGTAGCCATTAAATCTGGTGAACTGCCAGTACCTGGTGTACATCTTGTACTGGGTAACGATCTTGCGGGTAACTTGGCTGTTCCTAACTTAATTGTTCTTGATTCCCCTTAACAGAAAGTCCCACTAAGACCCAAGACGAAACATCCTTTCACTACTTCCCAGTGTGTGCAGTCACCAGGTCTCAATCCCCTGCCCTTTCATCACCTCCTTCCCCAATGACTACCTCTACTGACAACTTGTACAATAACCTCATTTCAAAGAGAATTTGATTAATGCTCAGGAACAGAATCTCACTTTGTTTTTATTATCAGGAAGGAGTCCTGATGTGTGCCTACAGACCTCTTGAACTGAAACAACTAGAAACCTGGTCAGAAACATATCAAGTTGTCATCCCCTTGTCTGTAAGACCAGCCATTATAGAACTAGCTCATGATGGATTGTCAGGTCATGTAGGCATCCAAAAAACCTACAAGAAGGCTCTTCAACCTTTTTTTTGACCAGGAATAAAAAAGGATGTGTCACACTATGTAAAAACATGTCACATATGTTAAATTGTGGGTAAGCCTAACGAACGCCTTGTGCCAGCTCCTCTGATGCCTATTCCAGTTCAGAAGGAGCCCTTCGAAAAGATCGTTCTGGACTGCGTAGGGCCCTTACCCAAAACCAAACGAGGGAATCAGTATTTGTTAACCCTCATGGATCCCACTACCAGGTACCCTGAAGCATTCCCTCTTAAGAATATCACATCAAAGACCATTGTAAAACATCTAATACATTTTTTCACCTCGGTAGGAATTCCAAAACAAATTCAGTCTGACAAGGGTAGCAATTTCACTAGCCATTTTTTCCAACAGATAGTGAATGAGCTAAACATCCACCATGTTACCTCCTCGGCTTACCACCCCCAATCCCAAGGCTGTCTGGAGCGGTTTCACCAAACATTAAAATCCATGATGAAGAAGTATTGCTTGGAGCATCAAGGAGACTGGGATGAAAGTATTTCTTTCCTTCTCTTCGCTTTAAGAGAATCTCCTCAAGATTCTTTAGGTTACTCCCCTTTTGAATTACTCTATGGTAGACAGATCAGGGGGCCTCTCAAAATATTAAAGGATCAATGGTTTACTCAAAATACTCCTTCAAGCGCCAGTGTGTCTGACTACATCAGTAACCTTAGGAATAAAATCAGTGAAGTCAGATCTTTTGCTAGATCAAACTTCCTCAAATCTCACACTAAAATGCAACAAATTTCTCTTCCCAAATCTGTCATGAGAAGTTTCAAACCAAGAGACAAGGCTTTACTTTTTCTCCCCACTCCAGGCAATGCTCTTCACAGTAAGTTCATGGGACCTTGTGTTGTATCTCTAAAAACTAAGTCCATTAAACTATGTGGTCCACACTCCTGACCGTCGTAAGGATTCCCAACTAGTTCATATTAATCTAATGAAACCTTACCACTCCAGAGAACCAGAGGACGACTTGTCTCGCACTGTACCTTTATGTCTGGTAGGGAAGGAGTCTGGTCCTGTGCTCCCCGAGGAAGAGTCCGACATCGAATTCCTCTTCTCGTCACCTAAAGGACGCCCCTCAAACAGCGAAATTATGTCCAACCTTGATGAGGTGTTCCTTTCTATAAAACCTTCACAACAGTCTGATCTTAAAAAGTTATTGCTAGACATTTTAGAAATCACAGGTGACCTTCCAGAACTTTGTACTACTATCCAACATGATATAACATAAATATCTAATGACATCAAGCCTATAAGACAACCAGCCTATCGCATTTCACCCATTAAAAGAGACTTGATGAAAGAAGAGGTACACTATCTGCTCTGTCATCACCTTGCAGAACCTAGTATATCCCCCTGGGCTTCTCCCTGCCTGTTAACGTCTAAACCAGATGGTAGTAGTCGATTTTGCACTGACTACAGGAAATTAAATAAAGTGACGGTGCCAGACTCCTACCCATTGTCCTTGATAGAGGACCTTATAGATAGCATGAGAGTAGCCAAATTTGTAACCACCATAGATTTACTACCAGATTCCCCACTCGGACGAGGCCCGAATAATATCCGCCTTCATCACCCCCTTTGGGCTATACCAATACACAGTAGGGTGGAGCGTTTTTTAACTTTTTTTGAAATTCATTTGTGGCTAGTGTGGAAAAGGTGCCAAATGGTGAGAAAAAAATGGTGTTAAAAGCATTTTTCTCTAGGACAGTATCTTCTGTCCCCGCCATCTCATCAAAGTTGGAGAAATAAGGGTCTAAAATGGGTAAACTTCACATAATACCCCATTTTTACAACTTATTATGAAATGCTTGTGGCTAGTGTGCAATATTGTTTTCGAGTTGCATATTAATAGCATACTAAATATGGAAGCTGTACAAACACCAGAGGAAACTGCTCTATATGCTTCAAGCAAATACTTCTGATCAGTGCTTAAATCTGAAAGTTCAACTTCAATGTTGATCTCTTCTGCCTGGATGGGTTCAAAGTCAATAATAGGCAGATTCTCACAGTTAGACAGTTGTTTTCCAATTGTACCACTAAAGCCTCTGGGTCCTGTTGTAGGCCCATCTAATTTTGTAATCAGATGCCTCAGTGGCAATTCGTTACCATGCAGTTGACACACAAACCATTGTAATGGTCTTCCAAGTTGTTGTTCTAGAAGAGAAATTACACCATTCTTTCTGCCAGTATTTACTGCAGTGCCATCACAACCAACTGCCTGAAGTTCAGAAGTATTAATGTTTTTGTGATTCAGAAAATCAGTAATTCCTGACGCAATTGCATGCGATGTTCCAGATGACACAACTATGTGACCAAGGTATTCAGAGTCAGGCTCCTTGACACAAGTTATATGTTCTTCAGTTACTACTTGTTTAGCAGTCTTATTCCCTTTTTTAACCTTCGAGAGAGTTCTATCTTTTCGTCCATCAAAGAATAGGCTAACAACATTTTTTTATCAGTCTCATCATGTTGTTTTGTTTCAACTCTTTCTTACCTCGAGCTCGACGAATTTTACTTCGGTCAACAATTTTGAAGGCATCTTCAGGAGATATTATTCCAATATCTTTTAAAGTAGCCCTAACTATACTTGCTGCAGTTCTGTCTGAAACTCGTGACCTGTCACAAGCTAATGCAACAGATGGTAGCCTCAAAAAATTAGTGCTACTTGGAGTTTTGTCTGTTCTATATTCAATTTCAGAGTTATCATCACATTCATCAGTTGTAGATGTAGCATCTGAATCTGAAAACGAAGCAAGAGTTGCAGCACCACTCATTGATGGTTCAGAGTGAGATGGACCTGCTTTGCCTTGACTTCTTTTTTCTTTCCTCAGTAATTGCTTTGTCAGTTTTAGCGTGGTTGCTTTGTCAATAGCTCCAATAGCCATTTTTCTGTTGGTCCTTTGATCGTTTATAAATTTTGCTTCTCGCTGTGGAACCTTTCTAGCTGCATCACATGAACAGTTGTTTATCGCACATTTACAGGCTGCAATGTCAAAAAGTTTTAAACTGTCTTCTTTGAATACTGTTACTTTATTTATGAAGCTCGGTTTGTCTTTCCTCTTGGAGGAGTAATCCTTCATCAAACTGTTGTACTTGGTGTGGTAGTTATCTAACATTGCACGAACACGCCTTGAAGAAAGAGTTGGTACAGAAGCAGACTTCCAAATATCTAGTAACTGTTCGTTGACAGAATTGGCAATGTCATCCCAAAGTGGTTGCTTTTTTGTTGTTTTCAACTGTACTCTCTCCCACAAACATGCTTTCATGACATCTCCGTATGTTGGGAGGCATCTCTTACTGAGCTGACAAGGATTCCCAAAAACAGGGCAAGTAAATGCTTGTCTCGTATTCTGTAGAGAGCTCATGGCTTCACACACGTCTCTCCCCTCTGAGCTCTACTGGGCAACAAACGTGGCGCGCTACCCCGCACTGCCCACAGGCTGCTGTGAGCCTGTAATCACATGAGCGGCAACAGCTATGAGACACCCCCCCCGCCCCACCATTAACCAATCCAATGAGGGAGGCTAGTAACTGTGTGTGTGTAATGCCGCTAAAGTGATCCTTTGTTTATTTATCTTGTAGATTTTAGCGGTTTATTAAGTTTTTCCTTGCATAAATAAATATAATTACTTAATATTTAAAAGTGACGTGGCGGGAACAGAAGATATTAACTGATCTCGATGAAATTTTACACAGATAAAGTATAAGTGTTGTAAAACAACTTAGGAACTAGCCATATGAAAGTTTCTTTGTATTTGATTTTTGGGAATTTTTTAAAATTTTCAATATTTCAAGCACGTTGCGGGGACAGAAGATATATTTGTACAGCTTCCATATTTAGTATGCTATTAATATGCAACTCGAAAACAATATTGCACACTAGCCACAAGCATTTCATAATAAGTTGTAAAAATGGAGTATTGTGTGAAGTTTACCCATTTTAGACCCTTATTTCTCCAACTTTGATGAGATGGCGGGGACAGAAGATACTGTCCTAGAGAAAAATGCTTTTAACACCATTTTTTTCTCACCATTTGGCACCTTTTCCACACTAGCCACAAATGAATTTCAAAAAAAGTTAAAAAAACGCTCCACCCTAATACACAGTGATGCCCTTCGGCTGGTCTAATGCTCCCGCCACCTTCCAGAGGGCTATAAATTACATCACCCAGGACTTGGAGGGAACATCTGCCTATCAGGACGACATGGTGGTGACTTCGGACGACTGGGTGAGACATCTGACCCGTCTCCGGAAGCTGATGGGTCGGTTGCAGGAAGCCGGTCTTACAATTAACCTGGCCAATTCCACCTTCGGGAAGTCTACGGTGGTCTACCTGGGACATGTGGTGGGGAACGGCAAGGTTCGCCCTAAGAGAGCTAACGTGGAGGCTATCCTTGGCTTCCCTGTCCCTACCACCATTAAAGCTCTCATGAGGTTCTTGGAGATGGCTGGTTTCTACAGACGTTTCTGTAGGAACTTTTCCACCCTGGCCGCCCCCGTGACGGACCTTATCAGCATTTCCGTCCCCTTCCACTGGACCCCGACCTGTGACCAAGCCTTCCAACATCTCAAGGCGTTCCTCTCCTCGGAGCCCGTGGTCTGGACGCCAGATCACTCCCACCCCTTCCATCTACAAGTGGACGCGAGTGGAGTTGGAGGGGATGCTGTCCTCCTACAAGCGGACCCCACAAGCGGCATCCTCCATCCCATCACCTATCACTCCGCCAAGCTGAAGAAACACCAACTCAACTACTCCACCATCGAGAAGGAGGCTCTAGCACTCTTCCTGGCACTCCAACGTTTTGAGTGCTACCTTCATCCTGGTCCTCAAAATACGAAAGTCGTCACAGATCACAACCCTCTGGCATTCCTTCACGCCATGAAGAACCGAAACCAACGCATTATTAGGTGGGCTTTGATAACTCAACCCTTTAACTTGGAAGTCCACCATATCAAGGGGGTTGACAACATCATCGCCGACACCTTATCAAGACTTCCCGTCTCACCTCCTTCATGACCCCATTACGGAGGTCTTAGGGGAGGGAAATGTTACGGCCCGCCCGTAACATACTCCACTATTATCACCTCCTCCGGTTGCTACCTCGTTCGCCACCTCTCCACCTCCCCTTCCACGTCACCGTCTCATGAACCTTCCACGTCACCGTCTCATGAACCCTCCACGTCACCGTCTCATGAAGCCCGTTACTGTCCGGAAGTTGGATTCACGCGGCCCCATTCGACTCAAGCGAAGTGTTAAGTAAGCTCCCTGCTTTCTGGAAGGCAGTCGAAGTCAAGACCTCAACCAGTGAACACAACGCCTCTTGGACTACCGTGGGATCCACCTCACCCAGCACTTCACCACTGCGACACCTCATAAGTATCACTTCCCATCGTCCCGTTTTTTCCACATTGCCTCCATATAGGATTAGTATTGTTGTTAGGTATTAAGTTGGGTTCTTTATTGTTGTATTTATTTCTGTGTTATATATATATATATATATATATATATATATATATATATATATATATATATATATATATATATATATTGTTACGGTTTAACGTACGTCACCCGGCTGCGGTTAGCTGCTACAGCTCACTAGACTGTTATTCTGGCAAAATCGCCAACTTTGTTACGATCAGTGGGGATTATAAAACACTCCACAGAGTCCCCACTACTATAACTCACAGCCGCCGTAACCCTCAGGTTCTTTCAAGGTCGCCAACAGTGTATGATTTCCCCCACTGTAAGGGAATCTTCTCAGCAACTCCTCCTCCTCCTGTACCCAACCAGGTAGAATTTATAAATGGTAGATGTTATGTGTAACAGGGCGAGGCCTTAATACCCCCTAGAGAAACCGCCCACAAGGACAATTCCACCCACTTCTCTATGAAGAATTAATGCCTCTCTGCACGCCTTGCACCCAGGCTGTGAGGGTTCACAGACTGGGACAAAACGTGCAGTATATATATTACTATACTATCCTACTACAACAGGTGCTTCCCAACACCTGTCAGACTGACATCCCTGGCCTACTACTACTGCAATATATGATGTGTACAGCACATCCGGTGATGTACACACAAGCCCAGACACCACCTACGGTGACACCAGCTATACACGAGTCCAAATACTCGTCGCAGACAAGTCTGGCGGACGACAACTACGCACCACTGGCCGACATGAAGCCTCTCAGCATTCAATAGTGTGCGTGGCTACTACCACTACAATACAGTATACCACTGAAACTATACAAAAGATGGTGGGGGCACACAGCCGCCCACCAAACCCCACTGGTGACCACGGCCACCAACAAAACAAACAGGACGAGACAAAGCGTGTCTCTCCGTGTCGCCACACCCGAGTGGACGAACGCACAACAGGAAATGCAGCCCCGACCGGCTACACTTTCCTCAGGACAACAAGCCCGTTGTCCTACACAGCCACAGTCTACCAAGTAACAAGCCAGCTACTCAACAGGAGGGCACAACTCCCAGACCAATGACTAGCGAGTAACAAGCGAAGCCCAGCAACACGACTGTGCCAGACCGACGAGAGTGCGTGTCTATCTCCGCTGAAGGCTAGCTGGTTACTGAGTCCCGCTCGCAACGAGAAGCAGCGAGAGGGAGGCGGGTTGTCTGCTCAACAGAACAGCCCGATGGTGGCCATAGGCTTCGCATATAATGAAATAATAAATTAAAGGATTAAGACGGTGCCCATCACAATATATATATATATATATATATATATATATATATATATATATATATATATATATATATATATATATATATATATATATATATATATATATATATGTGTGTGTGTGTGTGTGTGTGTATGTCATTTTCATGTGTTTCATGTTATATCTATGTGTATGTCAGTTTCATTGTCATTGGGGTATTAAATAGCTTCTTAAGTGCCCCCTTTGCATATCCTCAGCAGTTGAACCTGCAGTGTTTTTTTTTATTGTTATTGTTAACCGGCTCCCCGATGCCAATCTAACCCATTTAACCGGTAAACGTAAAAAAGATTTTGGTGTATTCTAGCGTTTTATGCACCAAAACTCAGAAATTCAGGCAAACCACACTATTTATCTAAGCAAATGAGATAAGCGTTTCTCAACACTTCAGTGTTAATCCTTTAATTGGGACTGCGACGTCTGGCGACGCCACAGCCGGGGAATCTCCAATAAGTCTCCCCTCCCCCCTCAGCGGCCTTCATATTTGAGTCGGACTATAGTATATATAATCCAAAATGAAATGAACAAACACGTGGTATTTTAGTAGTTCTTATCTTTTTTCCACCAAAACAGAAAAATGCTACCAAAACACACTGTTTCTCTAAGGAATTGAAATATGTCAAAAATGAGTTTTTTTTGGAGTATTGAAGCGTTTTATGCACCAAAACTCTAAAATGCAGACAAAACGCATTATTTATCTAAGGAACTGAAATATGTCAAAAATGGTTTATTTAGTGTATTCCAGCGTTTTATGCAACAAACTCAGAATTGCAGTCAAAACATAATATTTATCTAAGGAACTGAAATATGTCAAAAACGGGTTATTTTGGTGTATTCCAGCGTTTTATGCACCAAAACTCAAAAATGCAAACAAAACACACTATTTGTCTAAGAAATTGAAATATGTCAAAAATAGGTTCTTTTGGTTTATTCCAGCGTTTTATGCACCAAAACTCAGAAATGTTGGCAAAACACCATATATGTTATAAAGTCTTATTTATGTGTATTTAAGGTGTTTTATGAAAAATAAAACTATCTCGATTAAAATGTTTGCTTATTCGTCATTTTAGAATGTTTTGCTTCAAAACGATAGATAATATTGATGAAAACAAGTTAGTATAGAGAATCCATATTAAAATTAACAAACACATTGTATTTTAATAGTTTTTATCTTTTTTCCACCAAAACACAAAAATGCTATCAAAACACACTATTCGTGTAAGGAACTGAAATATTTAAAAATTTGTTATTTTGGTGTATTTCAGCGTGTTATGCACCAAAACTCTGAAGTGCTGGCAAAACACGCTATTTCTCTAAGGAAATAAAAAACGTCAAAATGGGGTTATTTTGGTGTATTCCAGCGTTTATGCACTAAAACTCAGAAATTAAGGCAAAACACACTATTTGTCTAAGGAACTGAAATATATAAAAAATGGGTAATTATGGTGTATTCCAGCGTTTTATGCACAAAACTCAGAAATGCAGGCAAAGCACTATATTTGTTAAAACGTCTTATATATGTGTTCTAAGGTGTTTTATGAAAAAAAAACATTTTCATTGAAAATTCGTCATTTTACATTGTTTTGCTTGAAAAGGGTAAAATTGATGGAAACAAGCTAGTATAGAGAATCCAAAGTAAAATGAACAAACACGTGGTATTTTAGTAGTTTTTAGCTTTTTTCCACCAAAACACAGAAATGCTACCAAACACACTATTTGTCTACAGAACTGAAATATGTCAAATGGTGTATTCCAGCGTTTTAAGCACCAAAAATCTGAAATGCAGGCAAAACACACTATTTATCTAAGGACCTGAAATATGTGAAAAAACGGGTTATTTTGGTATATTCCAGCGTTTTATGCAACCAAACTCAGAAATGCAGGCAAAACACACTATTTCTCTAAGGAACTGAAATATGTAAAAAAGGGATTAATTTGGTGTATTCCAGCGTTTAATGCACAAAACTAAAAAATGCAGGCAAAACACACTATTTTGTCTAAGGAACGGATATATGTAAAAAACTAGTTATTTTCGTGTATTCCGGCGTTTTGTACACCAAAACTGAGAAATGCAGGCAAAACACTATATTTCTTAAACAGTCTTTTATATGTGATTTTAAGGTATTTTATGAAAAAAAATGATCTCGATTGAAAATTTTGCTTATTTGTCATTTACATTGTTTTGCTTTAAAAGGATAAAATTGATGAAAATCCAAAGTGAAATTAACAAACACGTAGTATTTTAGTAGTTTTTAGCTTTTTTCCACCAAAACACAAAAATGCTAACAAAACACTATTTGTCTAAACAACTTATATATATAAAAAAATGAGTCATTTTGTTGTATTCCCAGGTTTTATGCACCAAAACTCTAAAATGTTGGCAAAACACACTATTTGTCTAAGGAACTGAAATATGTCAAAAATAGGTTATTTTGGCGTTTATGCAACAAAACTCAGAATTGCAGTTAAGACACAATATTTGTCTAAGGAACTGAAATATGTCAAAACGGGTTATTTTGATGTAATCCAGCGTTTTATGCACAAAAAAAAATGCAGGCAAAACACACTATTTGTCTAAAGAACTGAAATATGTCAAAAATAGGTTATTTTAGTGTATTCCAGCGTTTTGTGCACCAAAACTCAGAAATGCAGGCAAAACACAATATTTGTTAAAACGTCTTATTTATATGTTTTTAAGGTGTTTTATGAAAAAAATAACTATCCAAATTGAAAATTTTGCTTATTCGTCATTTTACATTGTTTTGCTCCAAAACGATAAAATTGATGAAAACAAGCTAATATAGATAATTCAATGAAAAATTAACAATAACGTGGTATTTTTGTAGTTTTTATCTTTTTTCCACCAAAAAACAGAAATGCTATCAAAACACACTATTTGTTTAGGAAACTGAAATTTGTCAAAAAAGAGTTATTTTGGTGTATTCCAGCGTTTTATGCCCCAAAAAACTGAAACGCAGGGAAAACACACTATTTGTATACGGAACTGAAATATGTCAAAAATGGGTTATTTTGTTGTATTCCAGCGCTTTATGCAACAAAATTCTGAATTGCAGAGAAAACACACTATTTGTCCAAGGGACTGAAATATGTCAAGAAGAGGTTATTTTTGGTGTACTCCAGAGTTTTATTCACCAAAATAAAAAAAATGGAAACAAAACACAATAGTGTCTAAGGATGTGATATATGTGAAAAATGGGTTATGTTGGTTTATTCCAGCGTTTTGGGCACCAAAACTTAGAAATACAGGCAAAACACTATATTTGTTAAAAGGTCTTATTTATGTTTTTTTTAAATACATCAAAATAACCCTTTTTTTTACATATTTCAGTTACTTAGGCAAAAATACTGTGTTCTGGTATCATTTTTTTATTTTGTAAAAAAAAGCTGAAAACTACTAAAATAACGTATTTATATATTTTAATTTGGATTTTCTATATTACCTTGTTTACATCAATTTTATCGTTTTGAAGCAAAACAATGTAAAATGACGAATAAGCAAAATTTTACAATCGATATAGTTTTCTTTTTCATAAAACACCTTAAAAAAACATAAATAAGACGTTTTAAGAAATATAGTGTTTTGGCTGCGATTCTGAGTATTGTTGCATAAAACGTTGGAACACACCAAAATAACCCATTTTTCACATATTTCATTTCCTTAAATAAATAGTGTGTTTTGAGTTCATTTATGTGTTTTGGTGCAAAAAAGTTAAAAAATACCAAAACTATGAAAAGCAGGCAAAACACTTAGTCAAAGAAACTAAAATATGTAAAAAATGCGTTATTTTGGTGTATTCCAGCGTTTTATGCACCAAAACTCACAAATGCAGTAAAACACTATATTTGTTAAAACGTCTTATAATTTATATGTTTTTAAGGTGTTTTATGAAAAAAAATATATCGATTGAAATTTTTGCTTATTCTTTATTTTGGATTGTATTGCTTCAAAACGATAAAATTGATGAAAACAAGCTAGTATAGAGAAAGCAAAGCAAAATTAATAAAAACGTGTTATTTTAGTAGTGTTCTGCTTTTTTTGCACCATAACACAAAAATGCTACCAAAACACACTCTTTGTCTAGGGAATTGAAATATGTCAAAAATGCGTTTTTTGGTGTATTTTAGCATTTTATGCACCAAAACACAGAAATGCAAGCAAATCACTATATTTGTAAAAACGACTTATTTATATGTTTTAAAGGTGTTTAATGAAAAAAAAAACTATATCGTTTGAATTTTTTTATTATTCGTAATTTTATATTGTATTGCTTCAAAACGATAAAATTCGTGAAAACAAACTAGTATAGAGTAACCATACTAAAATAAACAAAAACGTGTTATTTTTGTAGATTTTAGCTTTTTTTGCACTAAAACTCTGAAATGCAGGCAATACACACTATTTGTCTAAGGAACTGAAATATGTCAAAAATGCGCTATTTTGGTGTAATCCAGCGTTTTATGCGCAAAAAAAAAAAAAAGAAAAATGCAGGCAAAACACGATATTTGTTAAAACGTCTCAAATTTTTGTTTATTCGTCTTTTTACATTATATTGCTTCAAAACGATAAAATTGATGAAAACAAGGTAGCATATAGAGACAAAAACGTGTTATTTTAATAGTTTTCACCTTTTTTTTTACACCAAAACACAGAAATGCTAACAAAACACACTATTTGTCTAAGGAAATAAAATGTCAAAAATTCGTTATTTTGGTGTATTTCAGCGTTTTATGCACCGAAACTAAAAAATGCAGGCAAAACACTATATTTGTTAAAAGCGTCTTATTTATGTGTTTTTAAGGTGTTTTACGCAAAAAAAAAAAAATCTATCCATTGAAAATTTTGTCTATTGGTAATTTTACAATGTTTTATTGGGTTATTTTGGTTTATTCCAGCATTTTATGCACCAAAACTCTGAAATGCAGGGAAAACACACTATTTACCTAAGGAACTGAAATATGTAAAAAATGGGGTATTTTAGTGTATACCAGCGTTTTATGCACCAAAACTCTGAAATACACGCAAAAAAACATTGTCTATGGTACTGAAATATCTAAAAAATGCGTTATTTTGGTGTATTACAGCGTTTTATGCGCCAAAACTCAGAAATGCAGGCACTATATTTCTTATAACGTCTTTTTTTATGTGTTTTAAGGTGTTTTACGCAAAAAAAAAAAAAAACTTTCTCGATTGAAAATTTTGTCTATTGGTATTTTACATTGTTTTGCTCCAAAAAGATAAAATTGATGGAAAAAAGGTAATATAGAGAATCCAAAGTAAAAACGTGATATTTTAGTAATTTTATGCTCTTTTTGCACGAAAACACAGAAATGCTACCAAAACACATTAGTTGTTTGAGGAACTGATATATGTCAGAAATTTTATTTTGATGTATTCCAGCGTTTTATGCAACAAAACTCAGAATCGCAGGCAAAACACAGTATTTATCTAAGGAAGAAAAATTTGTCAAAAATGGGGTATTTTAGTGTATACCAGCGTTTTATGCACCAAAACTCTGAAATACACGCAAAAAAAACATTGTCTATGGTACTGAAATATCTAAAAAATGCGTTATTTTGGTGTATTACAGCGTTTTATGCGCCAAAACTCAGAAATGCAGGCACTATATTTTTTAAAACGTCTTATTTATGTGTTTTTAAGGTGTTTTACGAAAAAAAAAATCTTGATTGAAAACTTTGCTTATTCGTCATTTTTCATTGTATTGCTTTAAAAAACTATAAAATTGATGAAAATAAGCTAGTATAAAGAAACCAAAGTAAAATTAACAAGAACTTGTTATTTTAGTAGTTTTTAGCTTTTTTTGCACCCAAACACAGAAATGCTACCAAAACACACTATTTGTCTAAGGAACTGAAATATGTAAAAAATGCGTTGTTTTGGTGTATTCCAGCGTTTTATGCACCAAAACTCAGATTTTCAGGGAAATTACTTTATTTCTTAAAAAGTCTTATTTGTGAGTTTTTAAGGTGTTTTACGATAAAAAAAAAACTATCTCGATTAAAAATTTTGCTTATTCGTCATTTTACATTGTTTTGCTTCAAAACGATAAAATTGATAGAAAGAAGGTAATATAGAGAATCCAATGTAAAATAAAAACGTGTTATTTTAGTAGTTTTTAACTTTTTTGCACGGAAACACATAAATGCTACCAAAACACACTATTTGTCTAAGGAAATGAAATATGTCAAAAATGGTTTATTTTGGTGTATTCCAGCGTTTTATGCAACAATACTGAGAATCTCAGGCAAAACACACTATTTGTCTAAGGAAATAAAATATGCCAAAAATGGGTTATTTTTGTGTATTCTAGCCTTTTATGCAACAAAACACAGAATGTCAGGCAAAACACACTATTTGTCTAAGGAATTAAAATTTGTCAGAAAAGTGTTATTTTGGTGTATTCCAGCGTTTTATGCACCAAAACTCTGAAATGTAGGCAAAACACACTATTGGTCTAAGGAAATGAAATGTTAAAAATGAGTTATATTGGTGTATTCCAGCGTTTTATGCACATAAATATAGGCAAAACACTATATTTGTTAAATTGTCTTATTTATGTGTTTTAAGGTGTTTTACGAAAAAGAAAACTATCTCAATTGAAAATTTTGCTTATTCGTTATTTTACATTGTTTTGATTCAAAACAATAAAAATGATGGAAATAAGATAATATAGAGAATCCAAAGTAAAATTAACCAAAATGTGTTAATTAAGTAGTTTACAGCTTTTTTTTTTTTGCACAAAAACGCAGAAATACAACCAAAACACACTATTTGTGTAAGGAACTGAAATATTTCGAAAATGGGTTATTATGGTGTATATCAGCGTTTTATGCAACAAAACTTAGAATCGTAGGCAAAACACACTATTTGTCTATGGAAACGAAATATGTCAAAAATGCGTTATTTTAGTGTATTCCAGTATTTATGCACCAAAACTCAATAAATGCACGCAAAACACTATATCTGTTAAAATGTCTTGTATATGTGTTTTTTAAGGTGTTTTATGAAAAAAAACTATCTCGATAGAAACTTTTGCTTATTCGTCATTTAACATTGTATTGCTTCAAAACGTTAAAAGTGATGAAAAGAAGCTAGTACAGAGAAAGCAAAGTAAAATGATAAAAAACGTTATTTTAGTATTTTTTTTTTCTTTTTTGCACCAAAACACAGAAAAGCTACTAAACAAACTACACGTTTAGTGTATTCCTGCTTTTTATGCACCAAAACTCAATAAATGCACGCAAAACACTATATTGTTAAAACGTCTTATTTATGTGTTTTTTTTAAGGTATTTGATGAAAAAAAAACTATCTCGATTGAATTTTTTTATTTTTCGTCATTGTATTGCTTCAAAACGATAAAATTAATGAAAACAAGCTAGTACAGAGAAACTAAAGTAAAATTAACAAAAACGTGTTATTTTAGTAGTTTTTAGCTTCTTTTTTTACATAAACACAAAAGTGCTATCAAAACACACTATTTGTTTAGGAAAGTGAAATATGTCAATAATGGGTTATTTTGGTATATTCTTGGGTTTTATGCAACAAAACTCAGAATTGCAGGCAAAACACATTATTCGTATAAGGAACTAAAATATGTCAGAAATGTGTTATTTTGGTGTTTTCCAGCGTGTTATGCACCAAAACTCTGAAATGCAGGCAAAAAACACTATTTGTGTAAGGAACTGAAAGATATCAAAAGAGCGTTATTTTGGTGAATTCCAGCGTTTTATGCACCAAAATTTGAAATGCAGGCAAAACACTTTATTTGTTAAAACGTCTTATTTATGTGTTTTTAAGGAGTTTTACGAAAAAAAACCTATCTAAATTGAAAACTTTCATTATACGTCATTGTAGGACGGAAATGCAGGCCACGCGTTGTCAAATAATTTATTTCAACCTGTATAAGAGTCACAAATGTCAGACATTACATCATTGTGAACATACAATATGCACAAATATCACAAATGTCAACCGTTACATCATGTTAAATATATGCACCAACAATAACACAACACCATCACAAATTCAACCTGAGACATAATAAATTTCACATTGGTAACCGGCATAGCAAATAGAAATTATAAGACAACTCACTTCATTGGCCCACGGCACATACGTCCTATTCTCCGCAGGACAGACAGCCACCAGGAACTCTCCCAAAGGCAGAATCAAATGTCACTTCCAGATGCACCAGCACCATTCACATGGTCGCCGGTCAGCCACGCCTGGTAGACACCAACCACCACCTCACAACTGAACTGACACCACCCAACAAATCAAAACACTATAACATGCGCTATACAGCATCTAAAACATTCTTCACATATGCTGTTACACACTTGCATGCATTGCACATACAATAATTAACATAGGTATAAACACATGGCTAAACACCACCTACCACCACTCAGCTGATCCGAAACCACCCAACACCCAAACACTGTTGGAGGCGTCAACGCTGGCGAATGACTGACTCACCCCGTTATGGGACGCCTTCCAGCAAGGCAGACGCCACGTCATCAACAACATACTTACGAGAGGAGCACGCGAAACATATCATTTATGATAGTCATTTTACATTATTTTGCTTCAAAACGATAAAATTGATGGAAACAAGGTAATATAGAGAATCAAAAGTATAATTAACAAAAACCTGTTATTTTATTAGTTTTCAGCTTTTTTTGCTTCCAAAACACACTATTCGTCTAAGGAACTAAAAAAATGTAAAAAATGAGTTATTTTTGTGTATTCTAGCGTTTTATGCAACAAAACTCGGAATCGCATGCAAAACACACTATTTGTCTAAGGAACAAAAATATGTCAAAAATGTGTTATATTGGTGTATTCCATCGTTTTATGCACTAAAACTCATAAATGCAAGCACAACACACTATTTGTCTAAGGAACTGAAATATGCAAAATGTTAATTTGGTGTATTCCAGCGTTTTATACACCAAAACTCAGAAATGCACGCAAAACACTATATTTGTTAAAAACGTCTTATGTATGTGTTTTTAAGGTGTTTTATGAAAAAAACTATCTTCATTGAACTTTTCCTTATGCGTCATTTTACATTGTATTGCTTCAAAAAGATAAAATTCATGAAAACAAGCTAGTATATAGAAATCAAAATAAAATTAACAAAAACGTGTTATTTTAGTAGTTTTCTGTTTTTTTTTCCACCAAAACACAGAAATGCCAGCAAAACACACTATTTGTCTAAGGAATTGAAATATGTAAAAAAAAAATGCGTTATTTGGTGTATTCCAGCGTCTTATGCACCAAAACTCAGAAATGCAGGCAAAGCACTATATCTGTTAACATGTCTTATTTATGTGTTTTTAAGGTTGTTACGGCCCGCCCGTAACATACTACACTACCATCACCTCCTCCGCTTGTTACCTCATTCGCCACCTCTCCGCCTCCCCTTCCACGTCACCGTCTCGTGAACCTTCCACGCTACCGTCTCATGAACCCTCCACGTCACCGTTTCATGAAGCCCCGCTACTGTCCCGAAGTTGGATTCACGCGGCCTCATTCGACTCAACCGGAAGTGTTAAGCCAGCTCTTGGCTTTCTGGAAGTCAAGTCGAGGTCCAGGCCTCAACCAGTGAACACAACGCCTGTTGGGTCTACCGTGGGATCAACCATCACCCAGCACTTCACCACTGCGACACCGCATAAGTATCACTTCCCCTCGTCCCGTGTTTTCCACATTACCTCCAAATAGGATTAGGAGTATTGTTAGGTATTAAGTTGGGTTCTTTATTATTGTATTTGTTACTGTGTTATATGTATATGTGTATGTCATTTTCCTGTGTTTCATGTTATATATCTGTGTTTCATGTTTCATGTTATATCTGTGTGTCAGTTTCATTATGAGTTATTAAAATAGCTTTTTAAAGTGCTCCCTTTGCATTTCCTCACCAGTTGAACCTGCAGTGTTTTTTTTTATTGTTATTATTCACTGGCTCCCCGATGCCAATCTTACAACTTTAACCGGTGAACGTAACAAAGTGTTTTACGAAAAAAAAAACTATGTCGATTGAAAATTTTGCTTAATCGTCATTTTACATTGTTTTTCTTCAAAAAGATAAAATTGATGGAAAAAAGATATTATAGAGAATCGAAAGTAAAATTAACAAAAACGTGTTATTTTAGTAGTTTTTAACTTTTTTTGCACCAAAACACAGAAATGCTACGAAAACACACTATTTGTCTAAGGAACTGAAATATGTCAAAAATTGATTATTTTGGTGTATTCCAGCGTTTTATGCAACAAAACTCAGGATCGCAGGCAAAACACGCAATACGTCTAAGGAACTAATATATGTTAAAAATGTTTTTTTTTTTTTTTTTATTCCAGCATTTTATGCACAAACTCTGAAATGCAGGCAAAACACACTATTTTTTTTAAGAAACGGAAATATGTGAAAAATTCATTATTTTGGCGTATTCCAGCAATTTTATGCACCAAAATATAGAAATATAGGCAACACACTATATTTCTTATAACGTCTTTTCATGTGTTTTTAAGGTGTTCGACGCAAAAAAAAAAAAACTATATTGACTGAAAATTTTGCTTATTCGTCATTTTACATCGTTTTCCTTCAAAACGATAAAATTGATGGAAACAAGGTAATATAGAGAATCCAAAGTAAAATTTTTAAAAAAATGTGATATTGTAGTAGTTTTCAGCTTTTTTTGCGATAAAATTATTGAAAACAAGCTAATACAGAGAAACCAAAGCAAATTGAACAAAAATGTGTAATTTTAGTAATTTTCCGCTTTTTTTTGCACCAAAACATAAATGCTACCAAAACACGCTATTTGTCTAAGGAACTGAAATATGTAAAAAATGCGTTATTTTGGTGTATTCCAGCGTTTTCTACACCAAAGCTCAGAAATGCAGGCAAAACGTTATATTTGTTGAAACGTCTTATTTATGTGTTTTTAAGTTTTTTTACGAAAAAAAATTTCAAGTATTCGTCATTTTACATTTTTTGCTTTACAACGATAAGATTGATGGAAACAAGGTAATATAGAGAATCCAAAGTAAAAAAAAAAAAACGATATTTTAGTAGTTTTCAGCTCTTTTTGCACCAAAACAAAAAAATGCTACCAAAACACACTATTTGTCTAAGGAACTGAATTATGTCAAAATGGGTTATATTGGTGTATTCCAGCGTTTTAGGCAACAAAACTCAGAATCTAAGGCAAAACACACTATTTATCTAAGGAATTAAAATTTGTTAATAATGGGTGATTTTGGTATATTCCAGCGTTTTATGCACCAAAACACATTATTTGTCTAAGGTACTGAAATATGTTAGAAATGCGTTATTTTCGTGTATTACAGCGTTTTATGCACCAAAACTCAGAAATGCAGGCAAAACATTACATTTGTTAAAACGTCTTATTTGTGTGTTTTTAAAGTGTTTTACGAAAAAAAAATTATCTCGATTGAAAATTTGCTTATTCCTTATTTTACATTGTATTCCTTCAAAACGATAAATTTCATGAAGTCAAAGTGAAATTTAAAAAATCGTGTTATTTTAGTAGTTTTCAGCTTTTTTTGTACTAAAACATAGAAATGCTACCAAAACACACTATTTGTATAAGGAACTGAAATATGTCAAAAATGCATTATTTCTTAAAGCGTCTTATTTATGAGTTTTTAGGTTTTTACGAAAAATAAAACTATCTCGATTGAAAATTTTGCTTATTCTTCATTTTACATTGTTTTTGCTTCAAAACGATAAAATTGATAGAAACAAGGTAATATAGAGAATCCAAAGTAAAATTAACAAAAACGTGTTATTTTAGTTTATAACTTTTATGCACCATATTATATAATTGCTAACAAAACACACTATTTCTCTAAGGAAGTGAAATATGTCAAAAATTTTCGTTTACTCCAACGTTTTATGCAACAATACACGGAATCTCAGGCAAAACACATTATTTATCTAGGGAACTTAAATATGTCACAAATGAGTTATTTTAGTGTATTCCAGCCTTTTATGCAACAAAATTTAGAATAGAAGGCAAAACACACTGTTTGTCTAATGGACTAAAATATGTCAAAATGTGTTATTTTGGTGTCTTCCAGCGTTTTATGCACCAAAACTCTGAAATGCAGGCAAAACACACTATTTGTCTAAAGAAGTGAAATATGTCAAAAATGCGTTATTTTAGTGTATTCCATCGTTTTATGCACCAAAACACAAAAATATATTTGTTATTTATGTGATTTTAATGTGTTTTTCGAAAAATAAAACTATCTCGATTGTAAATTTTGCTTATTCGTCATTTTATATTGTTTTGCTTCTAAACGATAAAATTGATGGAAACAAGGTAATACAGAGAAGCCAAAGAAAAATTAACAAAAACTTGTTATTTTAGTAGTTTTCAGCTTTTTTTTGCACCAAACCACATAAATGCTACCAAAACGAACTATACGTCTAAGGAATTGAAATACGTAAAAAATGGTTTATTTTGGTGTATTCCAGCGTTTTATGCAACAATACTCAGATTCGCGGGAAAAACACTCTATTTGTCTAAGGAACTAAAATATGTTAAAAATGTGTTATATTTTTTTATTTCATCGTTCTATGCACCAAAACTCTGAAATGCAGGTAAAACACACTATTTGTCAAAGGAATTGAAATATGGCAGAAATGCGTTAATTTGATGTATTCCAGCGTTTTATGCACCAAAACACAGAAATGCACGCAAAACACTATATTAGTTAAAACGTCTTATGTATGTGTTTTTAAGTTTTTTTATGCAAAAAAAAAAGATTGAAATTTTTCCTTATTCGTCATTTTACATTGTATTGCTTCAAAACTATAAAATTAATGAAAACAAGCAAGTATATAAAAACCAAAGTAAATTTAAACAAAAACGTGTTATTTTAGTAGTTGTCAGCAGTTGTAATGCTACCAAAACACACTAATTGTCTAAAAAAAAAAAAAAATGAAATATGTCGAATGTGCGTTATTTTGGTATATTCCCGCGTTTTATGTACCAAAACTCAGAAATGCAGGGAAATGACTATATTTGTTAAACCGTCTTATATATATATATATATATATATATATATATATATATATATATATATATATATATATATATATATATATATATATATATATATATATATATATATATATATATATAGTTTTAAGGTGTTTTACGAAAAGAAAACTATCTTGATTGAAATTTTTTTTATTTGTCATTTTACATTCTTTTGCTTAAAAATGATCATATTGATAGAAACAAGGTAATATAGAAATTCCAAAGTAAAATTAACAAAAACGTATTATTTTAGTAGTTTTTAACTTTTTTGCACCAAAACAGAAATGCTACCAAAAAAAACACACTATTCGTCTAAGTAACTGAAATATGTCAAAAATGCGTTATTTTGGTGTATTCCAGCGTTTTCTGCACAAAAGTCATAAATGCAGGCAAATAACTATGTTTGTTAAAAAGTCTTATTTATGTGTTTTTAAAGTGTTTTGCGAAAACGAAAACTATCTCGATTAAAAATTTTGCTTATTCGTTA
The DNA here is from genome assembly GCF_017591435.1 of Portunus trituberculatus. Lineage (NCBI taxonomy): Eukaryota > Metazoa > Arthropoda > Malacostraca > Decapoda > Portunidae > Portunus > Portunus trituberculatus. The sequence continues at coordinate 27,552,431 of NC_059285.1, forward strand.
TTTTACATTGTTTTGCTTCAAAACGATAAAATTGATATAAACATGGTAATATAGAGAATCCAAAGTAAAATTAAGAAAAAAGTGTTATTTTAGTTGTTCTTAACTTTTTTGCACCAAAAAACAGAAATGTTACCAAAACAAACTATACGTCTAAGGAAGTGAAATATGTCAAAAATAATTTATTTTGGTGTATTCCAGCATTTTATGCAACAATACTCAGAATCGCTTGCAAGACAAACTAAGTAACTAAAATATGTAAAAAATCGGTTATTTTGGTGTTTTCCAGTGTTTTAAGCAACAAAACATAGAATCGCAGGCAAAACACACTATTTGTCTAATAAATTAAAATATTTCAAAAATGTGTGGCAAATCACACTATTTATGTCTAAGGAACTGAAATTTGTAAAAAATGCGTTATTTTGGTGAATTCCAGCGTTTTATACACCAAAACTCAGATATGCAGGAAAAACACTATATTTGTTAAAACGTCTTATTTATATGTTTTTAAGATGTTTTATAAAAAAAAATCGATTGAAATTTTTGCTCATTTGTCATTTTATATTATTTTGCCTCAAAACAATAAAATTGAAGGATACAAGGTAATATAGAGAATGGGTTATTTTGGTGTATTCTAGCGTTTTATGCACACACCATTTTTTTTCTTAATAAATAAAATACGTCAAAAATTCGTTGTTTTGGTGTACTGCAATAAAACTGCAATAAAACTCAGAGATGCAGGCAAAACACTATAAGAGTATTTGTTGAAACGTCTTATTTATGTGTTTTTAAGGTGTTTTATGAAAAAAGAAATCTCGATTGAAATTTTTGTTTATTCGTCACATTGTGTTGCTTTAAGAGGATAAAATTGATGAAAACATGCTAGTACAGAGAAACTAAATTAAAATGATAAAAAAGTGTTATTTTAGTGTTTTTTTTGCTTTTTTGCATCATAACACAGAAATGCTACTTAAACACACTATTTGTCTAAGGAACTGAAATATGTCAAAAATACGTTATTTTGGTGTATTCTAGCGTTTTTATGTACCAAAACTCAGAAATGCAGGCAAAACATTATATTTGTTAAAACGTTCTATTTTCATGTTTTTAAAGTGATTTCTACAAAAAAAAATCTCATTTGAAAATTTTGCTTATTCGTCATTTTACATTGTTTTCCTTCAAAACGATAAAATTGATGGAAACAATATATAAATATATATATATATATATATATATATATATATATATATATATATATATATATATATATATATATATTATATGTTATATATTGTTATATATATATATATATATATATATATATATATATATATATATATATATATATATATATATATATATATATATATATATATATATATATATATATATATATATATATAGAGAGAGAGAGAGAGAGAGAGAGAGAGAGAGAGAGAGAGAGAGAGAGAGAGAGAGAGAGAGAGAGAGAGAGAGAGAGAGAGAGAGAGAGAGAGAGAGAGAGAGAGAGAGAGAGAGAGAGAGAGAGAGAGAGAGAGAGATAGAGAGAGAGAGAGAGAGAGAGAGAGAGAGAGAGAGCGAGAGCGAGAGAGAGAGAGAGAGAGAGAGAGAGAGAGAGAGAATCCAAAGTAAAATTAACATAAGACGTATTATTTTAGTAGTTTTCAGCTTTTTAGCACAAAAACACAAAAATGCAACCAAAACACACTATTTGTGTAAGGAACTAAAATATGTCAAAAGTGGTTTATTTTGGTGTATTCCAGCGTTTTATGCAACAAAACTCAGAATCGCAGGCAAAACAGTATTTGTGTAAGGAACTAAAATATGTCAAAAATCAGTTATTTTTGGTATATTCCAGCGTTTTATGCACCAAAACTTTGAAATACAGGCAAAGCACACTATTTGTGTAGGGAACTGAAATATGTAAAAAAATCGTTATTTTGGTGTATTCCAGTGTTTTATGCACCAAAACTCAGAAATGCAGGCAAAACACTATATTTGTTAAGATGTTTTATTCATGTGTTTTTAAGGTGTTTTATGAAAAAAAAATTTCATGATTGAAATTTTTGCTAATTCGTCATTTTACACTGTGTTGCTTGAAAACGAAAAAAATGATGAAAATAAGCTAATATAGAGAAACCAAAGTAAAATTAACAAAAACGTGTTATTTTAGTAGTTTTTAACTTTTTTGTACCAAAACACAGAAATGCTACCAAACACACTATTTGTCTAAGGAAATGAAATATTAAAAAAATGGGTTATTTTGATGTATTCCAGCGTTTCATGCACCAAAGGTCATAAATGCAGGCAATATACTATATTTATTAAATCGGGTCTTCTGTGTGTTTTTAAGGTGTTTTACGAAATAAAATATCTGGATTGAAAATTTTGTTTATTAGTCATTTTAATTTTACTTTGGATTCTCTATACTAGCTTGTTTTCATCAATTTTATCGTTTTGAAGGAAAATAATGTAAAATGACGAATAAGCACAATTTTCAATCGAGATAGTTTTTTTTATTCATAAAACACCTTAAAAACACATGAATAAGACGTTTAAACAAATATAGTGTTTTGCCTGCATTTATGAGTTTGGTGCATAAAACGCTAGAATACACAAAAAAAACCCACTTTTGACATATTTCACTTCCTTAGACATATATTGTGTTTTGCCTGCATTTCTGAGTTTTGGTTCATAAAACGCTGAAATACATCAAAATAACCCCTTTTTGACATATTTCACTTCCTTAAACAAATAGTTTAATTTAAGACAAATAGTAGTGTGTTTTGCCTGCAATTCTGAGTTTTGTTACATAAAACGCTGGAATACACCAAAATAACCCCTTTTTCACATATTTCACTTCCTTAGACAAATAGTGTGTTTTGCCTGCAATTCTGAGTTTTGTTGCATAAAACGCTGGAATACACCAAAATAACCCATTTTTACATATTTCAGTTCCTTAGACAAATAGTGTGTTTTCGTAGCATTTCTGTGTTTTGGTGGAAAACAGCTAAAAACTGATTAAATTACACGTTTTTCTTAATTTTACTTTGGATTCTCTATACTAGCTTGTTTTCATCAATTTTATCGTTTTGAAGCAAAATAATGTAAAATGACGAATAAGCACAATTTTCAATCGAGATAGTTTTTTTTCATAAAACACCTTAAAACACATGAATAAGACGTTTAAACAAATATAGTGTTTTGCCTGCATTTATGAGTTTGGTGCATAAAACGCTAGAATACACTAAAATAACCCACTTTTGACATATTTCACTTCCTTAGACATATATTGTGTTTTGCCTGCATTTCTGAGTTTTGGTTCATAAAACGCTGAAATACATCAAAATAACCCTTTTTGACATATTTCACTTCCTTAAACAAATAGTGTGTTTTCCCTGCAATTCTGAGTTTTGTTACATAAAACGCTGGAATACACTAACCCCTTTTGACAATTTCACTACCTTAGACAAATAGTGTGTTTTGCCTGCAATTCTGAGTTTTGTTGCATAAAACGCTGGAATACACCAAAATAACTCATTTTTTACATATTTCAGTTCCTTAGACAAATAGTGTGTTTTCGTAGCATTTCTGTGTTTTGGTGGAAAACAGCTAAAATCTGATTAAATTACACGTTTTTCTTAATTTTACTTTGGATTCTCTATACTAGCTTGTTTTCATCAATTTTATCGTTTTGAAGCAAAATAATGTAAAATAACGAATAAGCACAATTTTCAATCGAGATAGTTTTTTTCATAAAACACCTTAAAAACACATGAATAAAACGTTTAAACAAATATAGTGTTTTGCCTGCATTTATGAGTTTGGTGCATAAAACGCTAGAATACACTAAAATAACCCACTTTTGACATATTTCACTTCCTCAGACATATATTGTGTTTTGCCTGCATTTCTGAGTTTTGGTTCATAAAACGCTGGAATACATCAAAATAACCCCTTTTGACATATTTCACTTCCTTAAACAAATAGTGTGTTTTCTCTGCAATTCTGAGTTTTGTTACATAAAACGCTGGAATACACCAAAATAACCCTTTTTTCACATATTTCACTTCCTTAGACAAATAGTGTGTTTTGCCTGCAATTCTGAGTTTTGTTGCATAAAACGCTGGAATACACCAAAATAACCCATTTTTACATATTTCAGTTCCCTAGACAAATAGTGTGTTTTCGTAGCATTTCTGTGTTTTGGTGGAAAACAGCTAAAAACTTATTAAATTACACGTTTTTCTTAATTTTACTTTGGATTCTCTATACTAGCTTGTTTTCATCAATTTTATCGTTTTGAAGCAAAATAATGTAAAATGACGAATAAGCACAATTTTCAATCGAGATAGTTTTTTCATAAAACACCTTAAAAACACATGAATAAGACGTTTAAACAAATATAGTGTTTTGCCTGCATTTATGAGTTTGGTGCATAAAACGCTAGAATACACTAAAATAACCCACTTTTGACATATTTCACTTCCTTAGACATATATTGTGTTTTGCCTGCATTTCTGAGTTTTGGTTCATAAAACGCTGAAATACATCAAAATAACCCTTTTTGACATATTTCACTTCCTTAAACAAATAGTGTGTTTTCCCTGCAATTCTGAGTTTTGTTACATAAAACGCTGGAATACACCAAAATAACCCCTTTTTGACATATTTCACTACCTTAGACAAATAGTGTGTTTTGCCTGCAATTCTGAGTTTTGTTACATAAAACGCTGGAATACACCAAAATAACCCCTTTTCACATATTTCACTTCCTTAGACAAATAGTGTGTTTTGCCTGCAATTCTGAGTTTTGTTGCATAAAACGCTGGAATACACCAAAATAACCCATTTTTACATATTTCAGTTCCTTAGACAAATAGTGTGTTTTCGTAGCATTTCTGTGTTTTGGTGGAAAACAGCTAAAACTGATTAAATTACACGTTTTTCTTAATTTTACTTTGTATTGAAATATATCAAAAAGGGGTTATTTTGGTGTATTCCAGCGTTTTATATAACAAAAGTCAGAATTGCAGGGAAAACACACTATTTGTTTAAGAAAGTGAAATATGTCAAAAAGGGGTTATTTTGATGTATTCCAGCGTTTTATGAACCAAAACTCAGAAATGCAGGCAAAACACAATATATGTCTAAGGAAGTGAAATATGTCAAAAGTGGGTTATTTTAGTGTATTCTAGCGTTTTATGCACCAAACTCATAAATGCAGGCAAAACAATATATTTGTTTGTTTTATGCACCAAACTCATAAATGCAGGCAAAACACTATATTAAGAAAAACGTGTAATTTAATAAGTTTTTAGCTGTTTTCCAACAAAACACAGAAATGCTACGAAAACACACTTTTTGTCTAGGGAACTGAAATATGTAAAAAATGGGTTATTTTGGTGTATTCCAGCGTTTTATGTAACAAAACTCAGAATTGCAGGCAAAACACACTATTTGTCTAAGGTGGTGAAATAT
>NC_059285.1:27558408-27565107 GCF_017591435.1 Portunus trituberculatus
CTAGCAGAACTACTGGCTGAGGAAGCAGCAACAGTCAGTGTGGAGGCACAATACATAAAGTGAAGGGACACTGTCAAGGTACCAAAGAAAAAAATATAAACGCATGCATGGTAGATTATTTGATGCGTGGGAAGAATACATGAGAACCTCGACAAGGGACATAGAATTGGCAAAGATGCTTTTGCGCAAATGTGCGGGAATATACTGCCCATTCTAATGTGTGGACGGCATGAATACATGTATTTTATTCATTCTTTTCTTAAATGTAGCCTATTAATTGACTAATAAAGTTATTTCAATTCACCATCCACATAATGTTGTATTCATGTTGTATTTATTCATGTTTTAAAATGTACGGACTAGCTATATACAGCAATAAGATATGTTAATAGCCATGCTATTTTATTTTCCATGAACATAATAATATAGACATGTATCCACCAGTAAAATACGGTATGGTTTAATAGTACGTAGTCTAGGACGGGCAGCCCGTTGCAAGTAATGGTACAATTGTACCAAAATGATACATTTTGACAATGCTCGTACATTCTTACGCCGCTCAGCAAAATTGGTACAAAATAGAATTGTCAGACAAAATTTGATACTTTTTACCGTTTTGGGAACAAATTTGATACTTTTTGGCTGTCCTAGGACAGCATTTTTTTTTTTACAAGCTTGGCCAGCCAAAAAAAAAAAAATATATATATATATATATATATATATATATATATATATATATATATATATATATATATATATATATATATATATATATATATATATATATATATATATATATATATATATATATATATATATATATATATATATATATATATATATATATATATATATATATATATATATATATATATATATATATATATATATATATATATATATATATATATATATATATATATATATATATATATATATATATATATATATATATATATATATATATATATATATATATATATATATATATATATATATATATATATATATATATATATATATATATATATATATATATATATATATATATATATATATATATATATATATATATATATATATATATATATATATATATATATATATATATATATATATATATATGTGTGTGTGTGTGTGTGTGTGTGTGTGTGTGTGTGTGTGTGTGTGTGTTTTACAAGATTGGCCAGCCAAAATAATTAAAAGTATCTACCATTGAAAAACTCCGGCTAAGTTGCCGCAGTAGTTGTCATGCTCTAATGGTGAATTGATTTCTTATGTAAAGCTCAAATTCTACATGTAATAAGAAGTTAACATGCATTTTTATTTTTGGTGTAGTAATGAGAAAATATTTTTTTTTATATAGTATGTAAGAACTGCAACTCTCCTAAGCAATGATACTTTCTTTTTCTTATTAAAGTATGTACTGTATTACTGTAATTATTCATACTGATGTTGATATTATTGTGATATATTTACCTACTATATGATCTCATGATTACTCTAGTGATATATTTACATATGTGATGCTTCACCAAAGGTTGATGCACCTATGTATGGGTTAGTGTTATTGATGTGAAGTTGCAAGAAATGACTGCAAAACTTCTATACTATGACAGTATTTTTTCTTGTCATTACTGTAAGATTGATCTCTTATTGATGCTTGAATTATTGTAATGGCATACCATACAGTGTGTGATACGAGTATCTTATTGGTATTCTTGTGAGTAACTTATGTTCTGTGTGCTGATTTTATATCTAAGTCTATGGTGATACAGTATATCTATATGCTCTTATTATGGTAGTGTTATATTTACATAGAGTGTATGATGTCTTTTTGATATTCTAGGATAAGTGATTAACTTACAGGCTGTGAGCCTGTGATAATGATTTTTTTTTATAGCAAAGTGATGTGAATCTACATGCTCAATATGCTCATATTTTGGTGGTGATATATTTACATACAGTGCATGATATCTTATTAATATTCTAGTGATTAACTTACAGGCTGTTATAATAATGTATATTTCATAGCAAATTGATATTATGAAATGTCTACATAGATTTACTGCATCATACTGGTGTTCCTGCAAATGTTCCTATTTTCTTATATATGATGGATAGATAGGCTGGTAATTACCACACAGTGCTTGAATCTTAAGTGTCTTCATTATATTTCAATATATATTCTATACAATTCTAGTGAAGTTGAAAGATTTAAGTTGAATATATTGTTTCTCATATTTTTTTACTCTCTATATATAAAGATTCCATGTATATTTTGAATAGAATCATGACTGTATTACTTCTAGTGATAGCTATATTTACATACAGCGCATGATATCTTATTGATATTCCAGTGATTAACTTGCAGGCTGTGATGTTGTATATTTCATAGCAATGATATTATGATATGTCTACATAGATGTACTGCATCATACTGTGTCATACATAGTCAAAGAGCAGGTGTTCCTACAAATGTTCCTAATTTAAACTTAAGAGTTACAGGGAAGAAACCTCACTGGTATCTCTTTGTTTTAAGTCTATATTCACTAATGTCACAATCACACACCCATTAGCGGGTAAATAGATAGTAACGAAGATAATAGCAGTGTCCATCAACCTATATGAGAGTCATAGTGTGTGTGAGAGAGAGAGAGAGAGAGAGAATTTTTTTTCTCTCTCTCTCTCTCTCTCTCAGACACAACTGCCAGACGGCTATGATGATTCCATACGTCGCTTTCAGCCGCAATTAAAGAAAATAATTCATACAGTGACGTAACGCAATAAGTAATTTGATTTAATAGATAGATGATAAATTTGATACATTTTGGTTCCAAATGGTACATTTTGAAGATCACGTGGATACATTTTGATTTTTCCTACTTGCAACACTGGACGGTTCGCCTCAGTCCCGCTGGTTCATTGGGCGCGTTCGCAGCGGCGAGGCGAAGTGTCATTTGCTGCAAAACAACTTGCTCCCCCTCAGACCACAGCCTGGAACACAGTCTTCTTATAACAGGTAAGTTACTGAGTAGTAAAATTTAGATAAAGAGTTATCTAATTAATTACCCCCACATCACACTAAACACAAAACTAATTATTTACCTCCTATAGTTACACTTTTTCATATAAACTAATATAAAGTGCTAAATTAATGAATTAGGTAATTTGGAAGTATTATTGCAGTTTCACACAATCTTGACCCTCCCCCCCTACCATACTGGATTCCTCCATAAGATGAAGTAACCTAACCTAACATTTTGTAACCTCCTCATTGGGTTAGCATCATCCTCCATTAAGGTAGAGTAACTTAACATTTTGAAACTTGACCAGCACAACCGATAAGGTAAAGTAATTTAACATTGTGTACGCTTTGCCCCTTTGGATCCCCCTTAAAGGGCTATGATTATGTAAGGTGTGTTGGTTGAATCACCAATACAACAAGAAAATTTCCAAATATTTAAGAGTTTCTTCTTTTTATTCTAAGTTTTCATGTGAATATATTAACCTAACCAATGTTATACTAGAGATTTTTTTTTATATGTTTCATAATGTTTAAGCTGCCATGTCACAAATCATTATCAAACAATGAATCTTAACTTAACCTTATACATGACATAACCTAAATGTTTGCAGAAATTAAATTAATGCATCATACCACTTTCAAGTACTGCATTAGGATTCCAAATAAGGAGACAGCATCTAGGAAGGTAGCTGGACTTAAATGTTTTTATGTAAATGCCAGGAGTCTTAGGAACAAGAAGGACAAGTTATCTAGTTATATAGTTGAGGAGGACTTAGATGTTGTATGTGTCACACAGGCATGGGTAAATGAGGAAAAGTTTAGGGAAAATAGGAAAGAATATGAAGTAGATGGATACATTATGTATTTACACCAGAGAATTGGTAGGATAGGTGGAGGAGTAGTTATTTATGTAAAAAAATCCTTCATTTCCAGTCAGGTTAATGGTATTAAGGTAGATCACAGAGTAGAGTCCTTATGGCTGGATGTTAGAGTAAACAAAAGTAAGGTTATTAGAGTAGGAGCTTTTATAGACCACCTAACCAGTCAGCAGAGGTAGACAACCTTATGGTAGATGAGATAAATAGGGGTGTACTAGTCAGACAATTATCTTAGGGATTTTAATCTTAAGTCAGTAAACTGGGAGAGGATGGTAGGAGATGCTAGTGAAAATAAGTTTATGGAAAGTTTTCAGGATAACTATTTAGTGCAGATGGTAGATAAACCTACTAGGGGAGGAAGGTTTTAGACATAGTACTAACAAATATTGAGCATTGTTTAAAGGAAGTTGAGGTAGGAGAGACTTTAGCAAACAGTGACCATCATATAATTAGATTTATCATTAATTCCAGTAGGGATAATATAGTGAATAAGACTAGAGTCCCAAACTATCAGAAAGGCAATTATGGTAGGTTACGTCAGTTATTAGGAGAGGTAAACTGGGAAGATAGTTTTGGAAATAAAACTGCACAGGAGATGTGGGATATTTTTAAGGTTGTAGTAAAGGGTATAGTGATGCAGTGTATCCCTTACAAAGATATAAGGCAGAAAAACAGGAAGCCATTATGGTGGACTCATGAGATAGGTAGCCAGATCAGAGAGAAGAAGAGGGCATACAGAGAGTTGCAGAAAAGTGGGAAGATGTAGATTTGATTAGGTACAGACAGGTCAGAGATGATTTGAGTAAGGTTATAAAAAAGTAAAAGGCAGGCAGAGATAAAACTAGCTAGAGCTGGGAGTAAAGATCCCAAAAATTATATAGTTATTACAAGGTCAGTGATAAAAGAAATAAGGATAGGATTGGACCACTCAGAAAAGATGGTGTAGTAGTGGATCAAAATGAAGACATAGTAGAATTATTGAATGAACAATTTTCTTCAGTATTTACTAGGAAAGAATAGGAAATCCTGTTACAAACAGTGCGACGAGTAGTTTAAGAGCTTTAGAAAATATTGATATAAAACCGGGAATTGTTAGGAAATTTATTCTTGAACTAGACGATAGGAAAGCTAGTGGTCCTGATGAGCTACATGCCAGAGTACTTAGGGAGGGTGTAGACAGTATTTCTGAAGCACTTAAGTTAATCTTTGAAAGATCACTTAGGTTTGCTGAGATACCTCAGGACTGGAAGTTAGCTAATGTTACTCCAATATTTAAAAAAGGTAGGAAGGATGATGCGAATAATTATAGACCGATCAGTTTAACTAGTATAGTATGTAAGATCCTAGAGAAAATCATTAAGGGTAGTATTTGGGAGCATTTAAATGAGAATAGATTAATTAGAGATACCCAACATGGCTTTAGATCAAGGAGGTCCTGTCTTACAAATTTGCTCGATATCTTAGAATATATTACCAAGGAGTTAGATGATGGAAATAGCATAGATGTTATATATCTAGATTTTAGCAAGGCGTTTGATAAGGTACCGCATAGGAGGCTAGTGTACAAATTGAGACTACATGGGATAGGGGGTAGGTTAGTTGATTGGATTAGTGAATGGCTTTCTGATAGGAAACAGAGAGTAGTATTAAATGGGGCAATGTCTGAGTGGAAGGAAGTGGTTAGTGGGGTACCCCAAGGATCAGTGCTAGGACCTCTTCTTTTCTTGGTGTACATTAACGATTTAGATATAGGAATTAGTAGCAAAGTATCAAAGTTTGCAGATGATACTAAGATAGCATGTGCAGTACAGGGTGAAAAGGACAATTACAGAATACAACGAGACCTGGACAGGCTGATAGCATGGGCAGACAGGTGGCAGATGGAGTTTAATTCTAAAAAGTGTCAGGTTATGCATTTAGGTAAAGACAACACAAACTTTAACTATGAGATGGAGGGATGTTGGCTAGAGGCAGTAGAGGAAGGAAAGGATTTAGGAGTAGTGATAGACAGGACTATGAAATTTTCAAAGCAATGTTTAGAAGCAAGAAATAGGGCAAATAGGATCCTGGGTTTTATAAATAGAAATGTTAGTTATAAAAGTAAGGAAGTGGTGCGTAGCTTATATAATTCCTATGTTAGGCCCCATTTAGAGTATTGCATACAGGCCTGGTCACCCCACTATAGGCAGGATATCAACATGTTAGAAGCAGTTCAGAGAAGAGCAACTAGGATGATACCAGCATTAAAGCGCCTGGAGTATAGAGATAGATTAAAGGAATTAAACATGTTTTCATTTGAGAGGAGATGCATAAGAGGGGATATGAAAGAGTTATTTAAAATGTTCTCAGATACAAACTACATAGATGTGAGATCTTTCTTTACCTTAGAGGAGGGAAATAGGACTAGAAATCATGGCAGGAAGATTAGAAAGCAAGGCTGCAGGTTAGATATAAGAAAATATTTCTTTAGTCATAGAGTGGTAGACTTCTGGAATGCATTGCCAGAGACGGTTGTAAATAGCACTAGTTTGACAATGTTTAAAAACAGATTAGATAAGCACTTAAATTTATTAGATTTATAATTATGTATAGCACTGCATGATAGTTTTTATAAGAAATTTACTATAGTTAAATAAGACATGATCCCCATGTATGGGGACCACAAATTGTAGAGGATTTTGCTGCAGGACTTAGCCCTGTTAATGGGCCAAATATTTAGAATTAGTATATAATGTATTGTGTACTTGTAAGTGTATCTTTAAGTACTGATGACGAGGTCGCTGGTGCCCTTTG
>NC_059285.1:27565607-27570607 GCF_017591435.1 Portunus trituberculatus
CCCGTGGGGGCCTGCTGTGGACGTAGGAGTCGCAGTCACAGTGACGGGTGGTGCAGCGGCTGTAACGGCAGTCACGGCGGGGTGGCAGGGTGGCAACTGTTGGAACAGCTGTCACGAGAGCTGGTGGGGCGGCGACTGTTGGAGCATCTGTCACGGCAGGCAAGGCAGTGACGGGAGTAGCACCGCTGCAACAGGTGTAGTCCCCACGAGACCAGTGACTGCAGGCTGATAGGCTGGGGCGAAAGGGCTGAGTGTTGGTAAGGGAACAGGTAAGCGGGCTGGAGACGGCTGGTGTTGGGCTGGCGATGCCTGAACTGACAACAGTTGTAGCAGTGCCATGAAACGCTCGTTGTCATCCCTGCCTCTCATTTCCTCTGCTTCCCTTCTTGACTCCTCTGCTCGCTGCCTTTCCTCATCCTCCTGTCTTCTACGAAAATCAGCTGACAGACGTGATTCCTCCAAGTATTTGATGAGGTGAAGAACGGTACCGTCTTGATGCGCGGGAGGAGACTGGTGGGGTTGAGGCGAGGAGTGGGGCAGGTTGGCGGTGAGTAGCGGCGGGCCCAAGGGTAAGCCACCCGGACTCCCCCGGGGACTGGCTTCGTCGTCTGAAAACTGAAGAGTTTCCTGCTGGTGTTCGGTATCGCTGCAGGGCGTCATCCAAGGGGCATCAGATGGGTCCACTGTCCCGTGGACCGAGGTACTGGAGGAGGAAGACGTCCACACTAAATGGCGGAATTACTTCACCACCACAAAGGAAGAGTTCCACCACTATTTTCCCACCAAGGACATCACAGTGGACCCATCTGATGCCCCTTGGATGACGCCCTGCATCAAACGACTCCTTCGTCAGCGTGACAGGGCTTTCCACTCTAGCCCTGACCAGTACAGGAGTTTAAGGAACAGAGTTATCAGGGAAATTAAAAAAGCCAAGGCAAGCTACTACCCAGACAAAATTCACCATCTCAAGCTTACTAACAACAGACAGTGGTACGACAAGATTAAGTCTTTGTGTGGTTTACAAAAGCAAGCCTCTTCTCTTCCCTGTGTTTTACACCTTTCACCTGACAGCGCGGCCGAAGAGATTAACGGTCACTTCGCTGCGATCTGTCAGACACTCCCACCCCTTCACTCCACTACTCTCCCAGCCTACCTCCCTGCCTCCTCCCTTCCACCCCCTGTCCAGGAGGTTGATGCTTACAGGAAGCTTCTTAAATTTAAACTAAACAGATCCACCACTCCCACTGACCTCCCCATCAAAATTTACAGAGAATTTGCCCCAGAACTTACCACACCCCTTTGCTCTATCATCAATGCCTCCCTTTCTCAACATTCCTGCCCCTATGACTGGAAGACATCTTACGTCACCCCCCTCCCCAAAATTTCTAATCCACAGTCACTGAATGATCTAAGACCAGTCGCCATCACCCCTATACCCAGCCTTATCTGTGAAGATTTTGTGTTCGACTGGGCCTATAACAAAATTTGTAACTCTATTGACACACAACAATTTGGCAATATTAAATCCACCTCCACATCTCACTACCTTGTCAGCTTCCTGGAATTCGTCCACAGCCACCTGGACAAACGCAACACTTCTCTAGCTATTGCTTTTGTGGACTTCAGAAAGGCCTTTGATCTTGTTGATCACACTGTTGTGATAAATAAAGCCATCACTCTGGGTCTCTCTCCTACCTGATAGCGTGGCTGGCAGACTTCCTCACGGGAAGGCGTCAGGCCGTTCGTTATCAGGGCTCTGTCTCCTCTTTCCAACAGCTCACATGCGGGGTCCCTCAGGGGACCAAGATGGGTCCACTGTGTTTCCTCATCCTTATCAACGATGCTCTCGTCCACACCCCCCACCGCTGTAAGTATGTGGACGACTGCACCGTGGGCGTACCCGTCAACAACACCAACCCAGACTTCTCAGCACTGCAGTCCACTCTAAACCAACTACAGACGTGGACGGAGGACAACAAAATGACCATCAACCACACCAAGACCGTGGTGATGCACATTTGTACCTCCACAGCAGCAGTCCCCCTCCCCAGCTTTCTGTGGGCCCTCACTCCCTCCAGGTGGTCCGCAGCACCAAGCTTCTAGGTGTCTTGGTGGATGATCAATTATCATGGAAGCAGCATGTTTCCAACATCATCAGGTCAGCCTCATATAAAATCTATTTACTGCGCCGACTCAGGTCCCTGGGAGCACCGGCAGATGAGCTGAGGGGAGTGTACCTCACCTTTATACTCCCTAAGCTCATGTACGCCGCCCCAGCGTGGTCCTTTTCCCTGAATCTCACACAACGACAACAGCTGGAGAGGGTACAGAGGAGGGCGTTCAGGGTCATCCTTGGGCCTGCCTACAGGTCCTACGAGGACGCCCTGACCTGCCTGAGTCTGCCGAGGCTGGCCACAAGACACCAGGAAGCCTTGGAAAAATTTGGGGAAGGACTGCTGCGTCATCCACGTCTCCGCCACCTGCTACCCCCCGACGTGCCTCCCCCTGCTCGCGCCACCCGACACCATAATCGCTTGGCGCCCTTAAGTGTATTTTTTTACATTGCCTAACTAATAAACCGTTTATTATTATTATTATTATTATTATTACACACATACGGACAAACACACACACACACATACACACACCCACAGACAAACACATACGGACAAACACACGCACACACACACGCATATGCACAAACACACACACACACACATAAACACACACACACACACACACACACACACACACATACGGAGAAACACACACACACACACACATACACACACACACACAAACGGACAAACACACACACACACACACACACACACACACACACACACACACACACACACACACAAACACATTTGGACAAACACACACACAGACACACACACAACACGGCCCGGTAGGTCAGTGGTTACAGCGCTGGCTTCACAAGCCAGATGACCAGGGTTCGATTCCCCTGGTGAAGATATTTGGGTGTTTCTCCTTTCATGTGTAGCCCCTGTTCACCTAGCAGTGAGTAGTTACGGGATGTAAATCGAGGAGCTGTGACCTTGTTGTCCCGGTGTGTGGTGTGTGCCTGGTCTCAGGCCTATCCGAAGATCGGAAATAATGAGCTTTGAGCTTGTTCCTTATGGCATCGTCTGGCTGTCTTTTCATCGGCTGTAGCAGATCAAACAGTGAATTACACATACACAGACACACACATACGGACAAACACACACACACACACACACACACACACACACACACACACACACACACACACACACACACACACACAGACACACACATACGGACACACACACACACACACACACACACGCATATGCAGAAACACACACACACACACACACACACACACACACACACACACACACACACACACATACGGGTAAACACACACACACACACACACACACACACACACACACACACACACACAGACACACACACACACACACAGATAGATAGATAGATAGATAGATAGTTTATTGACCACAGCAACATTACATTGATACAATACTTTTTATTAAAAAAATGGTCCATCATAATTGTTAAAACTATACATTTGTAATATAATTGTTACTTCTAAAATCTCTGTTCTCTGTACATAAAAGTTTAATTATCTCGTTTCTACATTACCTTAATAAACAAGTGCATAAAAAAACATAATAATAATAAAAGTAGTTCTTTTCTAAGCCTTCCTATCAGCAATAAAATTTCTAGAACTATTACTAAATTTCTATGATAAAAGGAAATATAAGTACTACACACATTGAAAACTAATAACTAATTTGATACTTCACATAAAATCTGTTATAAAATGATTACTCTAACATATTAGCTCAATTATATATATCTAAAATCTGCCTGATTATGTTACACGTAGTTTCGTGACTAAATCTGTTATTGAAGATATCCCCAATTGTTGAAAAATTGTGAAAGTCTCGCAGATGTTGAGTGAGTGTGCAATACTGGACAACGTGCACTTCCGTTTGTATGTCTCCACACACACACGCACGCGTTCCTCCAGGGGCAAGCGGCCGCGTCCTCGCCTACTCCACCTGCCCACCTCCACCGCCAAAGAGTGACTCGACACCCTGAAGCGTGTGAAGGCGATACGGTCTTTTTCCGGCACTTTTTTGCTTCTCTAAATATATGGGATGGGCACACAAACTAGGGTTTATCTCGAGATAGGTTTTGCGTCTGGAGGATGCAACTTGTTGTAAATTCTGCTTAAGTTCTCTCATTCCAATATTGATATCATCTAAATCATTATGGATCAGGTCGTAGACATAGTCTTTGGTGTTATATCTGGCCGCCATTACTGTCTTAAGCGCCATTATCAATGGGTCATCATCCATCTGTGAGCGTTCTATCCAAACATGTTTTAAATATTTCCTTTGTTTTTCTTTATCACTGTATTGATGGGCGGGTTTCCCGACTCAATGTAGCAGACATCATTACAAGTAGTCATCCTTACATCTAACAATGTCTTTAAGGCCCAGTTATACAATTTTACAATAGGTTTTAAGTCTGCATTCAGCCAGGACTCACAGCCGTAAAGAATAGCAGACATTAATGCAGCATCAAATACTCTTTTCTTGACTTGAAATGGTATATCGTTATTTTTCTTAAGGAAAGATACGAACTTGGAGACATGGGCTGCTTTAGCCAGGGCGTGAGTCCTGACTGCCTGGTGAACCGAGCCGTCAGCTGTGAAGGTGGCCCCGAGGTACGAGTACTGCTGGCATCGCAGCACCTCTAACCCCGCCACACGTAGGGGCTCCATATCAGCTGCATTTCCTCCCACTACGAAAAACTTTGTCTTTGCCTCATTGACCTTCATCCCGTAATTATCACAGAAAGTTTTCATAAGTCCTATCTTATGTAGCATTCTCTCCCTCGTGGTAGCCAACAATACAGTGTCGTCCATCAGGACGAGAATATGCAGCCAAGAGAGAAACCCATCATCCCCGCAGTTATCT
>NC_059285.1:27578107-27693107 GCF_017591435.1 Portunus trituberculatus
CTCTTCAGCATTATGGTGCCAAGACCCAGGAGCTTTTAGATGAAGTGAACTAAGCCCGGATTATTGTCAAGAAGATGTATCAGGAATTGCAAGAATCTCACAAGAAAAGAAGGTCAGCCAAAGGTTGGGTGTCGTGCAGCATAAAAGAACTCCAAGATTCTATGTGAGGATGCTAATACAAGCTTTGAGTTGTTAGACTCTGCTGTTAGTGTTTATGACCAGAGGCTGGCGGTTTTTTGATGCTCTAACCACATTTGTATTTGAGTTTTGTAGATATAATAATTTAATCAAAGTTGTGAATATTGTTCCCTGGGTTAGAATGTTGGCGGGTGAGCCACTGTATGAAGTAATGTGTATGTGTTTTCTGTCTTCAAGGTATATAACACTGAGGTTCCTTTCTTGGTTTTATTACAAAAGACAAGTCTTTTTTACAATTAACAATATTCTCGCACGCACACAATCACACTGTTCACAATCGAACACCGACGTTGCTTATTCTTCAATAAATGTCTAAGTATATAAATGTTACAGATCTCACGTTCGATATATTTGGCGGCCAGCAATCTAACTGAGGCTAAACTGGGATTCAAATTTTCATGTACCTCATTAGGCGACGTCATAATTTGAATTTTTGAGTTGTGACGTCGTCCAAAGGGGATATACCAATCAGTGCGTCTTAGAGTCATGACGTATGTTTTCTCCAGCCAATGGGAGTGTATTATTAACAAGCTGATGTTGCTGGTTCTTTATCTAAATGTTGTCAAGCTGTTTGGGTTAAGGCAATGATTTACGAGACTTTCAAGACTGTATTGCTAATGAACACTAAACATTTTCTGATTTTCCTCACTGGTTATTTACGACTATTCATAACTGTCTTTAGGGTATATTAGGAATGTAAGCCTAATTACTAATTACAGTATAACCTTAAACGCTACTTACATAAGCTCGGTCAGCTACCCTCTCATCCCCCTCGACGAGCTGAGGTCTAGGTACAAGTTACAAGCAGTTATTTACTATCTCTACAGTCTACTTACGTTAGTAGCTTAGGCTGACACAAGCTTACTTTGTCTGAAAGTAAACATTCTTCTATATACATGAACCATGAAAATGATCCCAACAATAAAGAACAATGACACTGGTATCAGAACTGTTACATAATTCATTTTTTTTAAAGGTGGAGAAAATTTAGGCATTGTTGTGTCAATATCTGTCAATAACATTTCCATCCTTAAGGTAATAGCCTGTTTGCGGTTTGAAATTGTCGTTAACACATCTGAGTGCAATTCACATTGATCTGGTACCTTTTTAATCCTGCAACTGAAGCAACTTTTGCTTCATTTTCATTGTTATGGAAATAGCGATAAAAGATAGAAAGAGATGCAACATTTCGGCGGTGAGAAAGAGGCTGAAGACAGTCAGTCAGAGGAGGGGAGTTGATGAGACGAAAATATTTTCATTTCACCCTATCTAATCAAGCTGTATGAGTGGAACCCCCCAACACACGCGAAGAGAACTCCATACAAGGACGGATAATGCCCTTGTACAGAGTTACCAGTTGGAGGGGGCGAGAAAAACTTGCGGAAAAGCTGCAGAACCCTAACTTCATAGAAGCTGTTTTAGCAAGAGATGAGATGTGAGGGTTCCAGTTAAGATTAAGAGTAAAGGACAGGCTGAGGATATTCAATCAGGGAGACAGTTGAGTGTCATTGAAGAGGAGGGAATAGTTTTCTAGGAGGTTATGTCGAGTTGATAGATGGAGGAATTGAGTTTTTGAGGCATTGAACACTAATAAGTTTCTCTGTCAAAATCAGAAACATTAGAAAGATCAGAAGTCAGGTGTTCTGTGTCGTCCCTGCGTGATCTAATGACTTCCTGCTATAAGTTGAGATTTGTGCGTTTGCACATTTGCAAATGATCACATGTGATTTGACTTTTTTTTTTCAAGTTTTCAATTGATGAAACATAATTTAGTGAGTCAACTATGGTGGTATCAATTGCCAGAACTGAACCATTGAGTTTCATTGGAAAAGGTAAGAATTTATAGATGTTATATCTTAACTCAGATGAGAAGGCAATGTCAATTATTACTGATGATCAATTTAAAAGTGAAGTTAGAAGTTTTAAACCTTTCTTTTTCAAAGAAAGGATTATCAGCCTCACCCTGTGAGCCAGTGCAGTTTAGTTTTACTGTAGCTTAGTAATGAATGCCCTACGCTGGTTGACGCGCTCCCCCTCCAAGGACATTATGAAGGGCTTACGCGTTACCCACACAATTCCTTAATTGCTGAGACTAGATATGTTTATCCTCAATCATTTAACAACCAGGCATAATAACGATGGATTCCTTGACAAGTTATGTTAGTTTTGTATGAAAATAGGTGGCGCAGTGACGAACGCTGGCATTCATGTGTACTATCCAAACCGTTAGCAGACCACACGAACCTCACATACGGTTGAAAACACACTGCCTGGATCTCTCTGGCGCACACACAACACTGGAAAGGTATTGGCGGAAAAGTTTGAACTTTGCCTCGTCATTTCCACTCTCTGTTATGTGTTATGGGACTTAAAACGGGACATAACGCACAGACCCTTGCCCCTCTAGTACAGTGGTTAAATATTGGTCCCCTTTTCAGTGCACAGACCATTCAGTTTTAAGGATTGTGTACAGTAGTATGAATTTTATTCTGAGCTGCATGTCTCCTAATTCCAGTCTAGTACTATATAAATATATAATTCCATTTTCATATATTTCTATATGAAAGACGGTTTAAACATTCTAGCATTATTTGACTGATTGATACATTTATTGTTGCATTTATAGTGAAATACAGCAAAGGAGGAGGATGGACCTTGCCATCCACCTCCTTTTTTTTTTTTTTACTTATACCATGAGGGCATTTCATTGGATTTTATGGGCTAAAGGGGATACTGATTAGGGTACCTCCTATCTCAAAGCCCACCCTCTAGGAAACCGTTGCCCCTAGTGAGGAAGCCCAACCTACACTCGGACCGTGGACAGGATTCGAACCCGTGCGCTTGGAGACCCCTCGGACCCCAAAGCGCGCATGGTTCCACTGTACCACGGCTTGGGCAAAAACTTAAGGGTATATAAAAATATAAAAATAGATAACATACATAACAAGAACATAGGTAAATGAATAGATATATAGACACTGCAAATCTTTTACATAAATATCCTACAATTTGGAGCAAACAGGATATTCCTTGAGTATATCCCTGAGAGTGGCTCAGTCTAAGAAATGGTCAATGAGGATATTCAAGTCATGATGATCTTGTGGCCTAAATTTAGCAATGAGAAGACATTCCGTGACATAATGATGCAGAGTGTCCCCACTTCCTAAACGTATTCATAGCCTAATCTGAGCCTCATTGCAACACTGTCGTGTGATGCAGTATGTCTCCCATTCGTGTAAGGGCAGTTTTGCAAGAAACGAACATAGTGAAGACTACTGCCACTGCCCCTGTGGCAACAAAGATCCAACTGATCACAAATGGTACTCTGTATAAAGTCCTTAATACTACTCTTTACATAGCCCAGAGTGTACTCAGTGCCAGGGTCCACTGTGTCGTCCTGAAGGCTACATTGAGCAAGGTGGTCTGCCTTTTCGTTAAGCGGGATACCCATATGAGAGGATATACAGGTAAAATGGACAGTGCGACCAGCACTTTTTAGGACGTGGATGAGATCAAAACATATAGTAAATAGATGACAGTCCATTGGGAGGTAGATTGGATAGCATACAGTGCAGCCTGTCAACAAAGAAATATACTATCTAGTGGAGAGGCGCCACAATATGGAGCGACTCTAGTACAGCAGACAGTTCTTCTTAGTGGAAGACATGTGTACAGGGAGCCGCCTGGAAACCTTAGTGTCAGTACAGTGATTGGCAGAAATGTAATCGCGGATGAACACCCTACATCCAGACCTGAGTGCGGGGGTACTTGACCAATTTATTCATGAAGGAGTCAGTCCCTCTTGGGCTGATGCAGTGAGTGAGTATCAACACCGACACGGTGAGGGTTCCAGGCGGCCTTGAGTGGTGATATAACTATGCTAATACAGGCCTCGGCTACACCTACACACGTTAGTACTTCCAAGATATTCCTGAGGTATGGAATTGTAGGAGAGGGAGGATCATGATTGAAGGGGCTCAATGATCCATGTAATTTCCTGTGTCATACACATAATACTCGGCAGGTGCAGTTCAGTTCTGCTGAACAGGTTCTAGTGGCCAGAACTGGTGGGAAGAAACTGTATTAAGATACGGGATGCGTAGTCAGTGAGAGACCATACGACAGTTATATATAACATATTTAGGGTTGGATTTGCAGTCCCCAGTTCCCTGTTTGCTAGCAGCCAAAGTGGAGCTAGCCATGGCAAACAGTGGTCTCGAACATAATTTCCAGTTTGGAGTGGTTCTTGAAGCTCAGCTGGACATCAAGTTACTTGTGTGCATGAAATCTGGGGATGGGAACATTATTTACAATGGGCGGTTGAGAAACTTTCCCTTTGCCTTGGAATTTGGTTTTATATTAATTAATTACAAGTTCCATTTGAACACACAATGTTGCTAGTTGTGACAGAGCTAACTGGGGAATCCTGGGTGTAACGCATTAGAGGAGTATATCGTCAGCATAGATGATGACCTGGGTGCCCTGCGGGAAGGACCAACAATTAATTATGTCCAGTAAAACATTGAAAATAATTGGACTAAGGACTCCACCCTGTGGTGTTCCAAACTCAAAGACATCCTCACAGGGGACTACACCTTGAAACCAGACCTGTGCTGGTCTGTTGTACAAAAAGTCCCTGATCCATCCTATTAATCTACCTTTGACACCTTTGAGAATTATTGGCCTTGTCGAAGGCTCCCATGAAATCAACGAAAGCTCTACATGTACTATCCTTATTTATAAGGCACTCAACAAACCAATGACTTGTAAATTAATGACCTTTTAGGAAGGCATGTATATTGCCAGAGAGTAAATGGCCCACCTTGCCTGTTCAATATTACTCATTCCATCATCTTTAGGGATCAGGATGATAATGGCTGCATTCCTGGGGAGAGAAGCCTACCTGCGGTGAAACATGTTAAATAGATCTAAGACAGGGTTGTCTACCTTTACCTCCAGGAAGGCATTGAGAATATCATAGGTGCTGCCATCCTTACCAGGAGCTGTTGGTGACTTGCCCAATTTGACTGCCGAGAGAAGTTCGTCATGCATGATAGACACACAGGTATCATCTGGCAGAGAAACAATGTGGGGAATCAACTCTATCCTTTGTGGTTATCACTGATCGAGCGTTTCCTGGTGTTTCACAGGGAGACCAGGGAAGGATGAGGCTTCCCTCCACTCCAGGACGTGCCTTGCCAGCAGGATCAGTCACACACCTGCCTTGGGCTTGCCACTCACACTGTTGACGCGGTGCCATACCTGCCCAGAGGGACCGAGTCTTGTGCACCCGGTCCAGGAAGGAGACCCAGTACTTTGTTCTTTCCTGCTGCCTCAGATCCATGAGGTATCGAGCCACAGTAACCATAGCATCCCGTGCCTTTGTGTCTGCTGGGTTAATCTGCCAAGGTCTCTGGTAGGCAGCGAGCGTCTGTTAGCAGTTCAGGATCACAGTATCAGTAGCATGAGTCATGCGTACAGCATATAGCGTTGGTCCTTACCAGCACCCTTGGAGATGCGATGAATTACTTGATGATGTGCAACAGTCCCTCATACAATGTCTCTGCGTCGACGAGGGAGCCCTTCACGACAGAGTACCACTCCACTTTATGGACGACGAGGCCAGTCATCCTGGATGATGGCACCATCAGGCGCTTCCTGGTCACTGCCGGACCAGACTGCACCGGGAAGGTTGTCTCCAGGGAGAAGTATTCACTCAGCAAATACCTGAAAAGAAGGCTTTCGGCAGTACATGTTGGCATATTGACAAGGGATACATAGTCAAACCTGCCTCCTTGTACATGTGTGGGTGCAATGTTCCCTAGTGGGCAATTCTGTATCTATGGCGTCAAGGAAAGCCTTCAACGCACACCATTAGCATTGGTGGTGAGATGGCTTCCTAAATCCTTATGCATTAAGGTCACCCATGATAACAGTCTGCTCCTCAAGAACATACTCAGAAAAAAAATTGAAACATCTAAGGCACCAGCATGAATGTACAATTGTACATGTTCTACAAGGTAAATAGCCTCAACCAAGGTGTGCAAGTAATTAATTCAATACTCTCTATGATCCCCATTTCTCAGACAATAACCGGAATCCCATATCTAATGTACGTAGGTGGCCATCTCGTAAGTATAAATTGACTTCATAAAGAATTAATAAATAATGTACATTTTTTTTTCTTATAGATTAAACATTTTAGAGGTGGTACGGTGAGGGTGGTGAAAGTTTGGATAGAAAATCCTAATTCATGCAAAGAAAATATATAAGGTGAAAAGAAGAGTATGAGGAAGATTGGCTACACAGATGATAGTTTATTTGTAAACAATACAACAACAAACAGGAACAGTAAATTTGTTATCTGTTACTATCAATCCCAAAACAGGAATAATGATTTTTGTTATTCCAAACAAATGCTAAAATGATAAAAGGAGTTGAACATGTAGGCTATTGTAAATTACTACATCCAGACTAACTAAACCTAAACTAATCTAAGTGACATCCATCAGGCTAACCATGCACCAGATATACAATCATGTTTTCCTATACTGACAGCATTTCATCGAGGAGGCACTCGTAACCATTCAGCATCATCAACGTGCATGGGGGATCTAATGAGTCACAAGATCTCTTTTTCTCATTGCAATGGTCAGGCTGCAAAGTTCACGACCATTATGTCTGCAGTTCCTGGCCCAGACCTAAAACAACTGGTGAATATTTTGTTATGTTGTTTCTTTTCAAAAGAGGTAGGGAGGAATACAGCAGAAACATTGGTAGATAGATGAGGGAAAGAGTGGGGGTGAGTGAGGGGCGGAAGCCTTTCCAATTTTTTTTCTGTTCCAATGTTTTTTCTGTTCTGAGTGGACAGGATTCGAGGGCAACGGTTTCCTAGAAGGTGGGCTTTGAAATAGGAGGTACCCTGAAAACCCACATGCTATAGATAAAAAATAAAAAAAAAATAGCTGCATAGGCTATATCTTAAAAATGCTCTCAAGATTGTTAAGTTTTCAAAAAGTTTATCAAGGTCTTACAACGCCACCAACTTCAAAGGGTAGAGGAATTCAGCTTAGCTAACCCCCAATTTTTATCTTGGATCCACCACTGAGTACAAAATGCAGCATGAGTGACATTGTAACTTGCCGCATCGACTAACTTAACCTGTCTGCTGTAAAATAACTAATCTTAGCTGCCGCTACCCCTATGGCAATAAAGACCAAACTAACGCTACTATGTCTCGACCCTGCCTTAACGCAAAGGCGCTTAGGACATCATTTAGACGTTTTGAGTACACGACACTTGAATGATTGTTAAATTCATAGGGTTAGTGCATTCAGTCCCGTACTAAAATAATAATACCCCAAAAAAATATCGGAAAGAAATGAACGGCACAGCGGTATATGGATATAGTCCTGATACTGGTAATACCGGTAATGCCGAAGCTGAAATTTGGTATTTTGGTATACTTAATTTCGGTGCACATCCCAAGCTGGTCAGCGTAACATTGGTTCCAGGAGAGGAACGCCAGACATTCCCGGGCCAAGATAGGGTGAAGCAGTCACACGTGTTTTGGAAGATAGTTGTTAGTGTGTGTGCGAGAAAGACACACGTGAGAACATCTGGCTAGCATAAAGGTGTGTTTTTATACCTTGTAAAAAAAAAAAAAAAAATTGCGAAAACATTTACGCCGAGGATGAGGTTTGTTATTTGGTTTGGTATTTGGTTGGCAAAAGATCATCTCATTCTCAGATTTTTATCTTACATGGTGGAAATAAACTCTTTTAGGGAACATTATAAATTCATTGATCTTGTATTCTACCATCTGGAGAAATGAAGAGTGATTGAGGTAAGACTCTGCAACAGACAGGCTCATATGACGCCTTTGTCAAATGTTAATTGAATATTTTACAATGCAGCAAACAAATTAGACAAAAACTCTATTAAAAAAGGATAAAAATATGAAATGAAAATAAATACTAAACAAAAACATGAAAACAAACAGCAAAAGAAGATTGCAATGCAAAGATCATTACAATAAAGAGAGGAAGCCAGTCTCTTCCAGACAACGCAGCCCGTTACTACCTAGAAGATAAATATCATACTGGCTCAGTTTTATCAATTCCGGAACATAACTTTCTTTTACCAGGAATGCTACAGATGGTATAAAAGACAAACTGCATTTATAAAATCTAAATTCTGAAACTGAAACGTCTATGACATATATAGATACATGGATATTTTTGATAATGTTTAAGAATATTTGAATTATTTTACTATTTCAGTACGTAGTTCTACAATAATAAAAAAAAAAAAACAATGTGCAGTGCGGTAGACAGGCATTTCTGTAAATCATGTTACGTTCACCAGTTAAACTGGTAAGATTGGCATCGGGGAGCCGGTGAACAATAACAACAAAAAAAAAAAAACACTGCAGGTTCAACTGGTGAGGAAATGCAAAGGGGGCACTTTAGAAAGCTATTTTAATAACCCATAATGAAATTGACACACATAGATATAACATGAAACATGAAACACATATATATAACATGAAACACAGGAAAATGACATACACATATACATATAACACAGAAATAGATACAACAATAAAGAACCCAACTTAATACCTAACAATAATCCTAATCCTATATGGAGGCAATGTGGAAAACACGGGACGAGAGGAAGTGATACTTATGCGGTGTCGCAGTGGTGAAGTGCTGGGTGATGGTTGATCCCACGGTAGACCCAAGAGGCGTTGTGTTCACTGGTTGAGGCCTGGACCTCAACTTGCTTTCCAGAAAGCCAAGAGCTGGCTCAACACTTCGGTTGAGTCGAATGGGGCCGCGTGAATCCAACTTCGGGACAGTAGCGGGGCTTCATGAAACGGTGACGTGGAGGGTTCATGAGACGGTGGCGTGGAAGGTTCACGAGACGGTGACGTGGAAGGGAGGCGGAGAGGTGGCGAACGAGGTAACAAGCGGAGGAGGTGATGGTAGTGGAGTATGTTACGGGCGGGCCGTAACATTTCCTCCCCCCTAAGACCTCCGTAATGGGCTCATGAAGGAGGTGAGACGGGAGATCTTGATAAGGCGTCGGCGATGATGTTGTCCACCCCCTTGATATGGTGGACTTCCAAGTTGAAGGGTTGAGTTAACAAGGCCCACCTAAGAATGCGTTGGTTTCGGTTCTTCATGGCGTGAAGGAAGGCCAGAGGATTGTGATCGGTGAAGACCTTCGTAGTTTGAGGACCAGGATGAAGGTAGCACTCAAAACGTTGGAGCGCCAGGACGAGTGCCAGAGCCTCCTTCTCGATGGTGGAGTAGTTGAGTTGATGTTTCTTCAGCTTGGCGGAGTGATAGGCGATGGGATGGAGGATGCCGCTTGTGGGGTCCGTTTGTAGTAGGACAGCACCCACTCCAACTCCACTCGCGTCCACTTGTAGATGGAAGGGCGGAGTGATCCGGCGTCCAGACCACTGGTTCCGAGGAGAGAAACGCCTTGAGGTGTTGGAAGGCTTGGTCACAGGTCGGGGTCCAGTGGAAGGGGACGGAAGTGCTGATAAGGTCCGTCAGGGGCGGCCAGGGTGGAGAAGTTCCTACAGAATCTTCTGTAGAAACCAGCCATCCCCAAGAACCTCATGAGAGCTTTCCTGGTGGTAGGGACAGGAAGCCAAGGATGGCCTCCACGTTAGCTCTCTTGGGCGAACCTTGCCGTTCCCCACCACATGTCCCAGGTAGACCACCGTAGACTTCCCGAAGGTGGACTTGGCCAGGTTGATTGTAAGCCCGGCTTCCTGCAACCGACCCATCAGCCTCCGAAGACGGGTCAGATGTGTCACCCAGTCGTCCGCAGTCACCACCAGGTCGTCCAGATATGCAGATGTTCCCTCCAAGTCCTGGGTGATGTAATTTATAGCCCTCTGGAAGGTGGCGGGAGCATTAGACAAGCCAAAGGGCATCACTGTGTATTGGTATAGTCCGAAGGGGGTGATGAAGGCGGATATTATTCGGGCCTCGTCCGAGAGGGAATCTGGTAGTAACCTTTAAGTAAGTCTATAGTGGTTACAAATTTGGCTACTCCTATACTATCTATAAGGTCCTCTATCAAGGGCAATGGGTAGGAGTCTGGCACCGTCACTTTATTTAATTTCCTGTAGTCGGTGCAAAATCGACTACTACCATCTGGCTTAGATGTTAACAGGCAGGAGAAGCCCAGGAGATATACTAGGTTCTGCAAGGTGATGACAGAGCAGATAGTCTACTTCTTTTTTCATCAAGTCTCTTTTAATGGGTGAAATGCGATAGGCTGGTTGTCTTATAGGCTTGATGTCATTAGATATTAATGTTATGTCATGTTGGATAGTAGTACAAAGTCCTGGAAGGTCACCTGTGATTTCAGAAAAGTCTAGCAAATGTTGTGAAGATGTTAAGGAAAGAAACACCTCATCAAGGTTGGACATGATTTGGCTGTTTGAGGGGCGTCCTTTAGGTGACGAGAAGAGGAATTCGATGTCGGACTCTTCCTCGGGGGCACAGGACCAGACTCCTTCCCTACCAGACATACAGGTACAGTGCGAGACAAGTAGTCCTCTGGTTCTCTGGAGTGGTAAGGTTTCATTAGATTAATATGAACTAGTTGGGAATCCTTACGACGGTCAGGAGTGTGGACCACATAGTTTAATGGACTTAGTTTTTGAGCCACAACATAAGGTCCCATGAACTTACTGTGAAGAGCATTGCCTGGAGTGGGAGAAAAGTAAAACCTTGTCTCCTGGTTTGAAACTTCTCATGACAGATTTGGGAAGAGAATTTTGTTGCATTTTAGTTTGAGATTTGAGGAAGTTTGATTTAGCAAAAGATCTGACTTCACTGATTTTATTCTTAAGGTTACTGATGTAGTCAGACACACTGGGGCTTGAAGGAGTATTTTGAGTAAACCATTGATCCTTTAATATTTTGAGAGGCCCCCTGATCTGTCTACCATAGAGTAATTCAAAAGGAGTAACCTAAAGAATCTTGAGGAGATTCTCTTAAAGCGAAGAGAAGGAAAGAGATACTTTCATCCCAGTCTCCTTGATGCTCCAAGCAATACTTCTTCATCATGGATTTTAATGTTTGGTGAAACCGCTCCAGACAGCCTTGGGATTGGGGTGGTAAGCCGAGGAGGTAACATGGTCGATGTTTAGCTCATTCACTATCTGTTGGAAAAAATGGCTAGTGAAATTGCTACCCTTGTCAGACTGAATTTGTTTTGGAATTCCTACCGAGGTGAAAAATGTATTAGATGTTTTACAATGGTCTTTGATGTGATGTTCTTAAGAGGAATGCTTCAGGGTACCTGGTAGTGGGATCCATGAGGGTTAACAAATACTGATTCCCTCGTTTGGTTTTGGGTAAGGGCCCTACGCAGTCTAGAATGATCTTTTCGAAGGGCTCCGTCTGAACTGGAATAGGCGTCAGAGGAGCTGGCACAAGGCGTTCGTTAGGCTTACCCACAATTTGACATATGTGACATGTTTTTACATAGTGTGACACATCCTTTTTCATTCCTGGCCAAAAAAATGTTGAAGAGCCTTCTTGTAGGTTTTTGGATGCCTAGATGACCTGACAATCCATCATGAGCTAGTTCTATAATGGCTGGTCTTACAGACAAGGGGATGACAGCTTGATGTGTTTCTGACCAGGTGTCTAGTTGTTTCAGTTCAGGAGGTCTGTAGGCACGCATAAGGACTCCTTCCTGATAATAAAAACAAGGCAATTTAGACATATCCTTTGTCTCACTGGCAACATGTCTGATCTTAGCCAAAGTGATATCCTGTTCCTGAGCATTAATCAAATTCTCCTTTGAAATTATGTTGTTGTACAAGTTGTCAGTAGAGGCAATCATTGGTGGAGGAGGTGATGAAAGGGCAGGGGACTTGGACTGAGACCTGGTGACTGCACACACTGGGAAGAAGTGAGGGGATATTTCGTCCAGGGTCTTAGTGTTAAGGGAGAATCAAGAACAATTAAGTTTGGAACAGCTAAGTTACCCACAAGATCATTACCCAGTACAAGATGTACCCCCGGTATTGGCAGTTCACCAGATTTAATGGCTACCACAACCTCTCCTGAAATGAAAGGGCACTGTAAGCTAATTTTAGCCAAGGGATAGGGGAGCTGTGATTCGAGACCTGTAAGGATCACCTTCTCCCCACTGAAAGCCTGTTTGATGTTAGGGATGACATCTTCCCTTAAGATGGATTGGGCAGCACCTATATCACGCATAACCTTGATATTTATTGCCTTGTCTTTACCATCAGTCAGGGACACTTTACCTTGATACATGTACGAGTCATAAAGTTCTAGAGGAGAGTTGACAGGGCATTTGTTTTTCATGCATCCGGTATTCTAGTTTAAGCTTCTCAATTTCCCACTGACTTATCCTACTCTTATCCTGTTCTTCCTGGGGACTGTGTATTATAGTCCTCGTAGAGGCTGACATGGGAGTTAACTCTTCTATGGCATTTCCTAGCAACTGACCTTCTTGCACTAGATGTTCAACAACTACATTCTTAATGACCTCTTTAGTCATCTGAGACGTGATGGGAACATCAAAATGTTTAGCGATGGTCTTCCATTGGTCCTTTTTGATATTAGCACCTTTAAGTTGTTCCAGAGAAGGGTCGGCACAAAAATCTTCAACGTTAAACTGAGCGGAAGCCATATTAAATAGATGTTAAACCACAAAAAAAAAAAAAAAAATGATAAGCGAATTACTTAAGTGAGGAACTTGGCAGAGTGATAATAAAGGCAACCTTGGAAATTACCTAGATTATACTTAAGCAAACACTTATGAGTACAATCACTAATGAGGGGTAAACTAGAGAGTTACGGCATTAAGAGGGATCCGGATTACTCTAGTTACGAGACTTGAGAGTGAGGAGCGAATTGTACTGAGACTTGTTATTGATAAGGAGGCGGATTAGTCTGAGAGACTAGTTAAAATGGCCGATTCTAACTAGCGAGAAAAATGATCCGCGAAGTGAGGGGATTGAGGGTTCGCATGAACATATGATGATCCCAACACTTGGATAACACTTATTACACACCTGCCTATGTGCAAAAATAGAGATAAGTGCTATCGGTGAACACGCCTTTCTACCTGGTTTCCTGCTCTACCACTGCTATGCGATACCAATGAAAGTCACGAAGCACGTTTAACCCAAAAGGAGCCACTTGATCGCACAAAGGTAAATTTAAACCACACGCAGAGTAAGTCACAGAAAAAAACACATCAAAGTCACAACACCACAGAAACACAAGTAATCACAGAAAAAAAGTCACTGGAAAAATGGAACACTGAACATGGGTTATAATAGTCCTGTCACGGTCGCCAATTGTTACGTTCACCGGTTAAACTGGTAAGATTGGCATCGGGGAGCCGGTGAACAATAACAATAAAAAAAAAACACTGCAGGTTCAACTGGTGAGGAAATGCAAAGGGGCACTTTAAAAAGCTATTTTAATAACCCATAATGAAATTGACACACATAGATATAACATGAAACATGAAACACAGATATATAACATGAAACACAGGAAAATGACATACACATATACATATAACACAGAAATAAGTACAACAATAAAGAACCCAACTTAATACCTAACAATAATCCTAATCCTATATGGAGGCAATGTGGAAAACACGGGACGAGAGAAAGTGATACTTATGCGGTGTCGCAGTGGTGAAGTGCTGGGTGATGGTTGATCCCACGGTAGACCCAAGAGGCATTGTGTTCACTGGTTGAGGCTTGGTCCTCAACATGCTTTCCAGAAAGCTAAGATCTGGGATAACACTTCTGGTTGAGTCGAATGGGGCCGCGTGAATCCAACTTCGGGACAGTAGCGGGGCTTCATGAAACGGTGACGTGGAGGGTTCGTGAGACGGTGGCGTGGAAGGTTCACGAGACGGTGACGTGAAAGGGGAGGCGGAGAGGTGGCGAACGAGGTAACAAGCGGTGGAGGTGATGGTAGTGGAGTATGTTAAGGGCGGGCCGTAACAATCATTACATGTGGTGATTATTATATATGGTCAAATGCTAATCCTTTTATTGTATCTTCCGTTTGCTTTCATGTTACAGATATGATATGCAATCATGCTTCAGATTAAAGTGGCCATTGAAGTGACTGCACTGTTCTTGCTGTATTCATCTTCTGCTCAAGAACTAGATCACCAGAAGACCTTATCGAAATTCGTGGTCGACTACGTGCAGTTCTACAGATCAGTGAGTGTTAATCTTCTGCTGCCAGCTGGTGAGTACGCTTAAAGAGAGAACAAATTATATTCATTTGATATTTAATTATTTTTCTTATTTAATCAATCACAAAAATGCAAAATAAAACAAAAATTCCATCTTTTTTATATGTTTTCAGTTCATCAAATGTTATTAAATAGAGTGGAAATAACCAGGTAATAAATAGGTGCATTAAGCAGACGAGGAACTTTAAGGACCATCCCGAGAGTTTGGAATCTCTCTTTTTTATATTAGTTACAAAAAGAAAAAAAAAAAAAGATTGCCTCAGTCCACTTTAAATTTTGTCAAGGAGGAAAATAAAAAAAAAGTCGAAAAGAATGTACTTACGAAAAGACTATTGTCATATAGTCTCTTCTCTGAACCTAATATGGTTAGGGCATAGCGGTAATATATGGAGATTATCATAGTCTTTTCTTCATATTCCCATAATCTTATTTAAAGTCTTATTTGGTTAGGTGGCTAATAGAGCGTTCATCTTAGCCTTTTCTTCCGACCTTAAACTTCTGTCATAAAATTAAAGTTACATGCAAAACCTTTTCTCCTGAGGTTAATGCTCTCATGTCAGGTAGAATTAAGGTTGCAAAAAAATATGCAATATTATCTAGTTTTGCAAGCTTGTGGAAAAAATAAGGTACGTCGTAAAGAAGTTGGTATGTATTAAGAAGAATCGGACGGCACATTTGTTGTTTGTTATGATGGGCATTTTGTTATTGATTGAACCTCTAGCATCCTTTCTTAACTAAAACATTATTTACGCCACTTTTCGACAAGTTTTCCGGAAGTTGATATACATTACAAGATATTCTGCATCCTTAATTAATTTGATTTTATATGACAAATAGACCATTAACATCGGGAGGAGAGGCTATAATTATATATATATATATATATATATATATATATATATATATATATATATATATATATATATATATTATTACGCTGCGCGATATAATTTCTTTTATTTTGTTTAGTTAGCCTCATAGTCGCCGCCTGGCTGGCGGGCGACGAGTGTGAAGAGAGAGAGAGAGAGAGAGAGAGAGAGAGAGAGAGAGAGAGAGAGAGTGCTGTGACGTCATTTTAGCCTCCCTGAGCCGAGCGCCGGGTGGCCAGAGGAAGCGACGCCAACCTCCTTTTTTTTCAGTGCACTGAGAGACCTTAAGGAGAGTAGTTACCGCCGCTGTGTAATAGATTTTATTATAATTATTACGTGCACTCCTGTGAATTGTGTCTGGAGGGCCACTCACAGTAAGGGTGAGGTCTGGGAGAGTGTGTAGACCTTGAGGCGAGATGCTGCTGTGCTTGGAGAGCACAGTGAGCAGTTAGTAAGGTCTGTAGTGAGCGGGCTGCGGAGATAAGTAGCCGCCATTACGTGTGCCACGACTTTTGGCGGCTTTCATGAGCCTTGAGAGAGACAGGGTGTCGCCAGGGGTTCGTGGTTACGGGAACTGCTGTTATCTCTGCCCAGTAAGTGGCTGGGAGAGATTGCTGTCTGGTAGTAAGCAGTACTCAGTGTTGTAAATTCCGTGTAGCGGGACCCCCTAAATGGGAACCACCTTGTCGTGGTGGGGAGAGCTTGCATGCCCCTGTGACCTGGCGAGTGAGGCTAGAAGGGGCTTAGGCCCCTGCTCTGCCCTTTCGAGGGAGAGAGGGCTACCCATGCTAGCAAGGTCTCCAGTGAGGGGCCAGACCAAATGGTTCCTATGTAGGCTGCCAGTAGACCAGCGGAGCCACCCGTTGGAAGGATCGCCCAAAAGGGGCTGGATGGTTGAGTGTCCAGGCTGGGATGCTTTGGGAGAGGGGTCTCAGCTCTGTCGTGGACAAACATTCATATCATGTGGGGCCTTTTTTTAAAACGAATAGTCCGCATGGGAACGAGGTACCCCGTCAACCAGCGCAGCCAGCGCTCGCTCCCATTGTAGTCCCAGTAGGTGGTTTCCCTTGCCCCTGGAGCTATTTTTTGTATAACTTAATACATATGGTCAAACACAAAAAAACTATCAGGTTCTCGTGAGGTGACTGACCTGGCCCGCGAGACATCATCTTCAGGTCTGAGTGGGAAGGAGGATTTCCCTCCACAAGGGCCTCCCACAGCAGTCTCCTGTTCTTCTGAGGGATGCATTTTTGCTGCATGTGACTCCCTTTTGATTGTAAATGTAAATCCATCTTTTTCTTATCACGCCCTGCACTCCCTTCTCAAGGTGTATGGCACGGTTCTCCGTATTCGACTTGTTTAAGATAAGGATTTTCCGTCTAACCGCTGCTATGTAACGTTTCTGTCATGCGATGAAGCTCGTTTGGCTGTAGAACATGTAGCATCCTAAACACAAAAAAACTATCAGGTTCATTTAACCTCAGAGATTGGGAAAGGTTACTCGTCACCTCCTCCTCTACACAGGAGAGAAAGTTGTCTTGGTAGAACCGCCCTCACGTAACATAACATAACATAACATAAATAATGGGATAACAAAGGGCCACCAGAGCCCATCGAGGTTATCCTGTATCAGTCGCACAGCGACCTCGTCATCAGTACTTAAAGATACACTTACAAGTACACAAAAGATACACTTACAAGTACACAAAAACGTAGGACAATCCACCCACTCTACTCAAGACAACTCCACTCCTAGCTGAATATAGTGGTCTGGAGCCCTCCACATGGGAGAGAGTCCACACTCACTACAAGCAGCGTAATATCTGGCCCGCCACGGTACTGAGTACTAGCCCACGTCTTCGTCAGCCGCTTTCACATACACCGGCTGTTACGTTCACCGGTTAAACGGGTAAGATTGGCATCGGGGACCCGGTGAACAATAACAATAAAAAAAAACACTGCAGGTTCAACTGGTGAGAAAATGCAAAGGGGGCACTTTAAAAAGCTATTTTAATAACCCCATAATGAAACTGACATAAACATAAATATGACATGAAACATGAAACTGACATACACATAGATATAACATGAAACATATGAAACTGACATACACATATACATATAACACAGAAATAAATACAACAATAAAGAACCCAACTTAATACCTAACAATAATACTAATCCTATATGGCGGCAATGTGGAAAAAACGGACGAGGGGAAGTGATACTTATGCGGTGTCGCAGTTGTGAAGTGCTGGGTGAGGTAGATCCCCACGGTAGTCCAAGAGGCGTTGTGTTCACTGGTTGAGGCCTGGACCTCGACTGACTTTCCAGAAAGCCGAGCTTGCTTTAACACTTCCGCTGGAGTCGAATGGGGCCGCGTGGATCCAACTTCGGGACAGTAGCCGGGCTTCATGAGACGGTGACGTGGAGGGTTCATGAGACGGTGGCGTGGAAGGTTCACGAGACGGTGACGTGGAAGGGGAGGTGGAGAGGTGGCGAACGAGGTAACAAGCGGAAGAGGTGATGATAGTGGAGTATGTTACGGGCGGACCGTAACATTTCCTCCCCCCTAAGACCTCCGTAATGGGCTCATGAAGGAGGTGAGACAGGAGATCTCGATGATGTTGTCCACCCCTTTGATATGGTGGACTTCCAAGTTGAAGGGTTGAGTTAACAAGGCCCACCTAATTATGCGTTGGTTTCGGTTCTTCATGGCGTGAAGGAAGGCCAGATGGTTGTGATCGGTGAAGACCTTCGTAGTTTGAGGACCAGGATGAAGGTAGCACTCAAAACGTTGGAGCGCCAGTACGAGTGCCAGAGCCTCCTTCTCGATGGTGGAGTAGTTGAGTTGGTGTTTCTTCAGCTCGGTGGAGTGATAGGCGATTGGATGGAGGATGCCGCTTGTGGGGTCTGCTTGAAGGAGGACAGCACCCACTCCAACTCCACTCGCGTCCACTTGTAGATAGAAGGGGGCGGGAGTTATCAGGCGTCCAGACCACTGGCTCCGAGGAGAGGAACGCCTTGAGATGTTGGAAGTCTTGGTCACAGGTCGGGGTCCAGTGGAAGGGGACGGAAGTGCTGATAAGGTTCGTCAGGGGGGCGGCTAGGGTGGAGAAGTTCCTACAGAATCGTCTGTAGAAACCAGCCATCCCCAAGAACCTCATGAGAGCTTTCCTGGTGGTAGGGACAGGGAAGCCAAGGATGGCCTCCACGTTGGCTCTCTTGGGGCGAACCTTGCCGTTCCCCACCACATGTCATAGGTAGACCACCGTAGACTTCCCGAATGGGGACTTGGCCAAATTGATTGTAAGCCTGGCTTCCTGCAACCGACCCATCAGCCTCCGAAGACGGGTCAGATGTGTCACCCAGTCGTCCGAAGTCACCACCAGGTCGTCCAGACAGGCGGATGTTCCCTCCAAGTCCTGGGTGATGTAATTTATAGCCTTCTGGAAGGTGGCGGAGCACAAGACAAGCCGAAGGGCATCACTGTGTATTGGTATAGACCGAAGGGGATGATGAAGGCAGATATTATTTGGGCCTCGTCCGAGAGGGGAATCTGGTAGTAACCCGTAAGTAAATCTATAGTGGTTACAAATTTGGCTACTCCTATGCTATCTATAAAGTCCTCTATCAAGGACAATGGGTAGGAGTCTGGCACCATCACTTTATTTAATTTCCTGTAGTCGGTGCAAAAACGACTACTACCATCTGGCTTAGATGTTAACAGGCAGGGAGAAGCCCAGGGGAATATACTAGGTTCTGCAAGGTGACGACAGAGCAGATAGTCTACCCCTTTTTTCATCAAGTCTCTCAATGGGTGAAATGCGATAGGCTGATATTAAAGTTATATCATGTTGGATAGTATTACAAAGTCCTGTGATTTCAGAAAAGTCTACCAATAACTTTTTTAAGATCAGACTGCTGTGAAGATGTTAAGGAAAGAAACACCTCATCAAAGTTGGACATGATTTGGCTGTTTGAGGGCGTCCTTTAGGTGTTGAGAAGAGTAATTCGATGTCGGACTTTTCCTCGGGGGTCACAGGACCAGACTCCTTCCCTACCAGACATACAGGTACAGTGCGAGACAAGTAGTCCTCTGGTTCTCCGGAGTGGTAAGGTTTCATTAGATTAATATGAACTGGTTGGGAATCCTTACGACGGTCAGGAGTGTGGACCACATAGTTTAATGGACTTGTTTTTGAGCATAAGGTCCCATGAACTTACTGTGAAGAGCATTGCCTGGAGTAGGGAGAAAAAGTAAAACCTTGTCTCCTGGTTTGAAACTTCTCATGACAGATTTGGGAAGAAAATTTTGTTGCATTTTAGTTTGAAATTTGAGCAAGTTTGATTTAGCAAAATATCTGACTTCACTGATTTTATTCTTAAGGTTACTGATGTATTCAGACACACTGGGGCTTGAAAGAGTATTTTGAGTAAACCATTGATTCTTTAATATTTTGAGGGGCCCCCTGATTTGTCTACCATAGAGTAATTCAAAAGGAGAGTAACCTAAAGAATCTTGAGGAGATTCTCTTAAAGCGAAGAGAAGGAAAGAGATACTTTCATCCCAGTCTCCTTGATGCTCCAAGCAATATTTCTTCATCATGGATTTTAATGTTTGGTGAAACCGCTCCAGACAGCCTTGGGATTGGGGGTGGTAAGCCGAGGAGGTTACATGGTCGATGTTGGAAAAAATTGCTAGTGAAATTGGTACCCTTGTCAGACTGAATTTGTTTTGGAATTCCTACCAAGGTGAAAAAATGTATTAGATGTTTTACAATGGT
The DNA here is from genome assembly GCF_017591435.1 of Portunus trituberculatus. Taxonomy (NCBI): domain Eukaryota; kingdom Metazoa; phylum Arthropoda; class Malacostraca; order Decapoda; family Portunidae; genus Portunus; species Portunus trituberculatus. Next base: position 27,598,263 of record NC_059285.1, read on the forward strand.
CTTAGATGTGACGTTCTTAAGAGGGAATGCTTTAGGGTACCTGGTAGTGGGATCCATGAGGGTTAACAAATACTGATTCCCTCGTTTGGTTTTGGGTAAGGGCCTTACGCAGTCTAGAACGATCTTTTCGAAGGGCTCCGTCTGAACTGGAATAGGCGTCAGAGGAGCTGGCACAAGGCGTTCGTTAGGCTTACCCACAATTTGACATATGTGACATGTTTTTACATAGTGTGACACATCCTGTTTCATTCCTGGCCAAAAAAAATGTTGAAGAGCCTTCTTGTAGGTTTTTTGGATGCCTAGATGACCTGACAATCCATCATGAGCTAGTTCTATAATGGCTGGTCTTACAGACAAGGGAATGACAACTTGATGTGTTTCTGACCAGGTGTCTAGTTGTTTCAGTTCAGGAGGTCTGTAGGCACGCATCAGGACTCCTTCCTGATAATAAAATACAAGGCAATTTAGACATATCCTTTGTCTCACTGGCAACATGTCTGATCTTAGCCAAAGTAAGATCCTGTTCCTGAGCATTAATGAAATTCTCCTTTGAAATGTTATTGTACAAGTTGTCAGTAGAGGCATCCTGGTGGAGGAGGTAGTGAAAGGGCAGGGGACTTGGACTGAGACCTGGTGACTGCACACACTGGGAAGAAGTGAGGGGATGTTTCGTCCAGGGTCTTAGTGGGACTTTCTGTTAAGGGAAAATTAAGAACAATTAAGTCTGGAACAGCCAAGTTACCCGCAAGATCATTACCCAGTACAAGATGTACCCCCGGTACTGGCAGTTCACCAGGTTTAATGGCTACCACAACCTCTCCTGAAATGAAAGGGCACTGTAAGCTAATTTTAGGCAAGGGATAAGAGAGCTGTGATTCGAGACCTGTAAGGATCACCTTCTCCCCAGTGAAAGCCTGTTTGATGTTAGGGATGACATCTTCCCTTAAGATGGATTGGGCAGCACCTGTATCACGCAGAACCTTGACATTTATTGCCTTGTCTTTACCATCAGTCAGAGACACTTTACCTTGATACATGTACGAGTCATAAAGTTCTAGAGGAGAGTTGACAGGGTTAGCTAGGGCCACGGTTTCTTGTTCTCAAATGTGTTAGGTTTAGGGGCCACAAAAGAAAGTTGACGTTGAGAGGCCTTGCAATTTGGGTCTCTACATTTCTGGATCGTGTGTCCTGTTTTTTTACAGTATGTACACCAGGGGGAATTATATGCATTTGGCGAGAATCCGGTCGGCTTACCACCCGCGCCCCCAAAACCTTCCCCAAAGGGGGACCTAACATTAGATAGTGAACCACGACCTCTACTACCCAGAGATCCCATCAACAAAGCAAACGCATCAGCCACTTTAGCGGCAGACATAAGAACACTCTCTACCCGTTCTTCCACATGCCTCAGAATATTAAAGGGTAACTTGTTCTTCCATTCTTCCAGGACCATTAGATTGAGCAAATCCGAAAAGATGGTAATGTTAAGGGCGGCTAACCATTTCTTAAATTGTCTTAGTTTCTCACTAGCAAATTCAACATAGGTGTGAGGCTCTGGTTTCATATACTTTCGTAATTGTTGTCTGTATCCGTCAGATACAGACGGGGTGCCGGTGAACAATAACAATAAAAAAAAAACACTGCAGGTTCAACTGGTAAGGAAATGCAAAGGGGGGCACTTTAAAAAGCTATTTTAATAACCCCATAATGAAACTGACATACACATATATATAACATGAAACATAAACTGACATACACATAGATATAACATCAAATATATGAAACTGAATACACATATACAAATAACACAGAAATAAATACAACAATAAAGAACCCAACTTAATATCTAACAATAATACTAATCCTATATGGAGGCAATGTGGAAAAAACGGACGAGGGGAAGTGATACTTATGCGGTGTCGCAGTGGTGAAGTACTGGGTGAGGTAGATCCCCACGGTAGTCCAAGAGGCATTGTGTTCACTGGTTGAGGCCTGGACCTCGACTGACTTTCCAGAAAGCCGAGCTTGCTTTAACACTTCCGCTGGAGTCGAATGGGGCCGCATGAATCCAACTTCGGGACAGTTGCGGGGCTTCATGAGACGGTGACGTGGAGGGTTCATACGACGGTGGCGGGGAAGGTTCATGAGATGGTGACGTGGAAGGGGAGGTGGAGAGGTGGCGAACGAGGTAACAAGCGGAGGAGGTTATATTAGTGGAGTATGTTACGGGCGGGCCGTAACATGGCACACTCCTCTCCAGCCGCCCCCAAACCACCACCCTCCCAGATTGGAACCTCCTTGTCGTGGTTGGGGGGCTTGCGTGCTAGAGGGGGCTTAAGCCCCTGCTCTGCCCTTTCGAGGAGGAGACGGCTACCCATGCTAGTAAGGTCGCCAGTGAGGGGTCAGACTAAATGGTTCCTACGTAGGCTGCCAGTGGACAGCGGAGCCACCCGCTGGAGGGATCTTCCAGTAGGAGCCGTCCTATGCTGAATGGTTGGGTGTCCAGGCTGGGATGCTCTGGGAGGGAGGTCTCAGCTTTGTCGTGGACAAACATTCGTAGCATGTGAGACCCTTTTTTAAAATGACTGGTCCGCATGTGGACGAGGTACCCCGTCCACGGCAGTTAGCGCTCGCTCCCATTGCAGTTCCAGTAGGTGGTTTCCCTTGCCCCTGGAGCCAATTTTTTGTGTAACTTTACACATATGGTTAAACACAAAAAAAACTGTAAGGCTCTCGTGAGGTGGCTGACCTGGCCCGCAAGATGTCATCTTCAGGTCTGAGTGGGAAGGAAGATTCCTCTCCACAAGAGCCTCCCGCAGCAGTCTTTTGTGCTGGGAGTTCTTCTGAGGGACGTATTTCTGCTGCTTATGACTCCCTTGTTATGGTAAATGTTAACCCATCATTTTCTTATCACGCCTTGCACTCACTTCTCTAGGTGTATGGCACGGTTGTTCGCATTCAACTTGTTTATGATAAGGACTTTCCTGCTATGTAACTTTTCTTATGAACATGTAGCCTCCCTGCCCCTTGCTGACTCTGGCTTTAAGACAGAACTTCTCCATTCTCGCAATATTTCGGACAGTGACACGGACTACATCCCAAATCTTTTTGGCCATTATTCAGAGAATTCAGTTCCTGAAGTCCGCCAGATCCCGTTTCCACGTTGGTTTGTGGGCTACTACAGAAATGGGTGCGGGAATTTCATCCACGCCTCCCGGTACTTGTCCAGAGAGATCGGCACGATTCCTGAGGGAAGGGGGTGCTCGTGCGAGCGAAAGATATCACGCAGGCTAGGATGTTGCAACATCTACCATATCCTTCTGGCAGCATGTTTGAGAATATTAAGGCACATCCCACCTTTAATTTCAGTATAGGTTGTTTGTATAGTCAGGATCTTTATGATTTTCCTGACGAGGAAACACTGGCTATGTGTCCTACCACAGTCCAGAAGGTGACTATGATGAGGAACTCCTCCAACATGGTCCTCCTCAGCTCTTTTGGTTCCACCCTTCCTGACCGCGTTCATATAGGTCCTATCAATCTTAGGGTGAGACGTTTTGTTTCCCGTCCTCTTCAATGTTTCTCGTGCTACGGCTACGGTCACGACAAAAGCTCCTGTAAGAAAGCTGCTCGATGTGGTAATTGCTCTGCACTAGATTCACACTCTGAGGAGCATTGCAATGCTGCTGCTTACTGTTTCCATTGCCGTGATGGTCATCAGGTACGTTCCAAGCAATGCCCCAGGTATCGCCTGAAGGAAGACAATTTTACAGCTTGATAACTCTCAGTTCATCAGTCTCGGTAGCGACCGCCGCGAACTACTGTACCTGGTCCGGAGACAACTCCTGCTACCTCTTGCTCTGTTGGGGTGGGTGGTTCTGTTCATTTGGCTAATAGATTTGCCCTTTTGTCCGATGACTCAGTTGAGTCACCTGCAAGAAGCGACGAGAATAATACGGACTTGACCAAATTAACCCATGTAGTTGATGTCCATTTGCCTCCTCCATCGCCTAAGCCTATGAATGGCATGATCAAATGACACCGCAGCTCTGCGGAGTCGATAGATTTAGCTCAGCCTAAGCAGTCTAAGGTTTCTCCCGGTGCACGTGACCATGAGTCATCCAGGGAGTAGTTTCTGTCCAGCTCTCTGTGACGCCCTCCGTCTCAGTTCATGCTTCTGGTGATGAGGACGGTATTAGCATGGAGACGTCCGATGATATTGTCACAGCCGTCCCTCGTGGACCCACTGTATCGGAAAGTGCTGTCCTGCCTGATCCTCGTCCTCCGAGGACAGGTAGGAGTGATGATGGTTCGCATCACTCACCAGCAGGCCGAAAGGCAGCGGTTCAACGACCTGGCACATCACAACTCCCGTTGTCTTCTCGTCGGTTAATTATTTCTAGTCAGGTGAGTCACGGGCAACCCATTCAAAAGGCTCGCCCGTCCACTGCACCAAAATAGTCATCTTCAATCTTTTACAGTGAAACTATAGAGGCTTTCGCGCCTCATGGGGGGAACTCAGAGCTTTATTGTCGGAGTTCTCTCCAGCCTGTGTAGCTATACAAGAGACTATGCTAGGTGATAGTACTTATTCTAGTCCTCCTGGCTATCGTGCCTTTTTTAGCACTCATTTCCCTGACCAGGGCCACTACGGTGGCACAGCTATCTTTGTCCGTCAAGACAGACCTGTTGTTCCCTTGCAACTCAAGTCTCCCCTTCAGGTGGTTGCTGTTAAAGTTTTTATGAGACGATCCTACACTATTTGTAGTTTATATCTCCCTCCCCGGCTTCCTGTCTCCAGGGGTGAGCTTGACGGCCTGGGATGAAGGTGCTAGTAATCCTTGTGGGGTTTTAATCGGTTCTTTTATTGAGGATGAGGGATTGGAGGTTTTAAATTCTGGGGATGTTACACATTTCCATATACCGCTATCGATCTTTCTCTGTGTACATCTAATTCTTTCCTTGATTTTAATTGGCGGGTCCTATCGGATTTACACGGTAGTGACCACTCTCCGATTTTATTACAATCTGTGAACTCTGAGCCACAGTCCTTGCCCCCACGCTGGGTTTTAGATAAGGCAGATTGGCCTTGATTCACAGATGTTAGCTTTTGTATACCGTCGGCTGGCTGACTTTTCTACTCGTGCTGAGGCTGTTGATTATTTTACCGATTTCTTACATTCAGCAGCGCTTCAGACAATCCCTAGGACGTCAGGTCGCTTTACTAAGCGTCCCGTTCTTGGGTGGAACGCAGCATGCACTAAATCTGTGCAAGAAAAACGGGCGTCTTTCTCTCGTCTCCGGCGACATCGTGGGAGCCAGCAGTGCCTGGAAGCTTTTCGGCCCTGCAGAGCTCGAGCCCGCCGCATTTTGAAAGAGACACAAAGAGCCTCTTGGAAAGCTTATGTGTCTTCCATTAATGCCCACACCCCTCTTACGGATGTCTTTAGCAAAGTCCGCTGAATTGCTGGGAAGTATTCTGCTCCTCCCCCACCAGTTTTGTTGTCTGCTGGGCGAACGGTGGCATACCCTAGGAATGTCGCCGACCTCTTCGCGGAGCACTTTGCCAGTGTTTCCCGGAGACATCCTGCAGCCCCCGGCGCACGTCACCGCCAGCGAATGGAATCTCTCGGCATAAATTTTTCTTTCCTTTCTCTGCTTCCGAGTTGCGGACTGCTTTGTCTCAGTGTCATGACTCTTCTCCTGGTCCAGACGACATTCCTTATGCCTTTTTGCGTCACATGTCTGACCGTGCTTTTTATTAAATGTTTATAATATGATTTGGCATACCGGTGACTTTCCATCTTTTTGGGCTGTGGCAGTGGTTCTCCCATTTCCGAAGCCTGGGAAACATAATCTCCAGGCTACGAACTACCGTCCTATAACTTTGACATCCTGCATTTGTAAGGTGTTAGAAAAGATGGTAAATGTAAGACTCATGTGGTACTTGGAGAGAAGGGAGTACTTTTCATCGGTACAGTACGGCTTCCGAAAGATGAGGTCTACTACTGATGCTCTTTTATCCCTAGAGTCTTCCATTTGTGAGGCCTTCGCTAATCACCACCATCTAGTAAGTGTTTTTTGACCTGGAGAAGGCCTACGACACGGCTTGGTGTCATGGCATTTTACAGTCTTTGTTTAATTTGGGCCTTCTTGGCCACCTTCCTCTTTTTATCCAGCAGTTTTTATCCATAGGGTGTCCAATTGGGCCAACATGAACGGTTTTCGATTCTCCACCTCCAAAACCGTAGCCATGCATTTTGTCGCAACAGTGGTGTTCATACAGACCCGGATTTATACCTCGCCAATAGACGCTTCTCATGCGTGGAGGCGACTCGATATCTTGGCCTTTTATTTGACAACCGTCTCACCTGGGTTCCATTTCCGTTCTCTTAAGTCGTCTTGTCGGCAGGCATTATCCCTTCTTCGCGTTTTAAGTCACACCTCTTGGGATGCGGACAGGGATAATTCTGCACCGTACACTCATACTCCCAAAGTTGGAATACGGCTGTGAGATTTACTCATCCGCAACGGATGCACGGCTACGCGTGCTTGACTCCGTGCATCATGCTGGGGTCCGCTTGGCTACGGGTGCATTTTGGACATCTCCAATAACTACTCTATTAGTGGATGCCGGATTCTGGCCTGTCGACCTTCGGCGCCAGTCTTCGATGCTCCGGTGTTGGTGTCGCACCCACCGCCTTCCTGTTTTCTGTCCCTTGTATGTCAATATTTCGGGACTCTCGTTCGGAGGTGTATGTCACTCGACCTGGTCTCCCTAAATTTTTTGGCCTTCAAGTTGCAAATCTCATGGCGGATTTATCTATCGACCCCACTCCTGTGTACATTTTCCGTCTCCCACGAGTTGGTTATTGGCAGCTTCCTGTTGTCTCATTATGCCCTCCTGCCATGGATGGCAAGAAGAATTTTCTGCCAGCTTTGTCCCACACACGGTTTCTAGAACTTTTTTTTTTTTTATCCATTCCAATGATATTCCTGTTTTTACTGATGGTTCCAAATCCGACGCAAGCGTTGGGTTTAGTGTGGTTTTCCCCTCTTTTTATCGGTGTGGTAGCCTTCCTTCAGTGGCATTCGTCTTTACTGCGGAGCTCTCTGCCATAATCCTAGCTTTACAGATTATTTTTACTCTACCGGTTTCGTCTTTTACAATCATTAGTGACTGTCGTAGTGCTCTTACTTCTCTCTTTTCCACTATATCCTTTAACCCTTTGGTTTTATCAGCCCTGGAGTGGCTATATCTTCCAACACATCGAGGATATTGTGTTGGGTCCCTGGTCACGTTGGTGTTCCAGGGAATGAACACGCAGACTGCCTCGCTAAAGAGGCAACAAGTCGCGCTCCTTCTCCTTCCCCTGTTCCGTTTCGAGATGTATTTCACTTTATTCGTGTGGCGGTTGCAGCATTATGGCAGAGGAGATGGCTAATGGGAGAGATCACTACTTCCACTATTCCTCAGTGGACATACTCCCACGTCCGGGATCACCGTGCACGCGGCGCGACTACGTATAGGTCACACGTACCTTACACAAAGGTACCTGTTGACCAGGGATCCACAACCTTATTGTGATGACTACTTGGTGCCGCTCACCGTTCGGCACCTTTTTATACCATGTGGGCTTTTTACGGGAATTTATGGGCTAAAGGGGATACATTTTGGGTACCCCCTATCTCAAAGCCCACCCGCTAGGAAACCGTTACCCTGAGTGAGAAAGCCCAACCTACACTCGGACCGTGGACATCGAGTTACGACACCGCTACCTCTAACGGTGTCGCGGTAGCGATAGCATTGTCTACTATCTCTCAAAGGTCCTTGGACCAGCTTTTCTGGCCCCTGGCCATGACGTTTTTAGCTTTCTGGGAGAAGCGGGCCTCCTCCCCAATTTGTAAATTTTATTTCTTATTATGTATTTTAAAGTTTTAATTAATTTGATTGTAATCACAGTTTTTAGCTACTTTTAGTTTTATATTGTTAATTACTTTTAGTTTCTTTTTAAACTATAGTTACGGCGCCAAATGACCCCAGCTGTTGCGGCGCCTAAAGCAAATCCATCCATCCATCCAGCTCCAGACGACATTCCTTATGCATTTTTGCGTCACATGTGTGACCGTGCTTTTAACTTTTTATTAAATATTTATAATATGATTTGGCATACCGGTGACTTTCCATCTTCTTGGGCTGTGGTAGTTGTTCTCCCATTTCCGAAGCCTGGGAAAGATCATCTCCAGTCTACGAATTACCGTCCTATATCTTTGACGTCTTGTATTTGTAAAGTGTTAGAAAAGATGGTAAATGTAAGACTCAAGTGGTACTTGGAGAGAGGGAAGTACCTGTCCTCGGTACAGTACGGCTTCCGAAAGATGAGGTCTACTACGGATGGTCTTTTATCCCTGGAGTCTTCTATTTATGAGGCGTTCGCTAATCACCACAACCAGGTTACTGTATTTTTTGACCTGGAGAAGGCCTACGACACAGCTTGATGTCATGGGATTTTACGTTCCTTGTTTAATTTTGGTCTCCGTGGCCACATTCCTATTTTTATCCAGCAGTTTTTATCCAGACGTCTTTTACGGGCTCGAGTGGGGAGTGTTCTCTCCGATGCTACTGCTTTAAATGACGGTGTCCCACGCGGGGAGTGGGGGATTTGGTGTTAATCGGTGCAACAGCATATGGCGCCGAATCAAACTATTTAATTTAAACAAAAAGGGTATAAAACAAATCGTAAAATAACTAGAAGCAAGTAAAAACGATAAAATTAATGGTAAATAAAAAATAAAAAAACTACAATAATATACATAAAACATTAAAATACATATAATAAAATTAAAACAAATTCACAGCTTTGGGAGAAGGCCAGCTTCTCCCAAAAATTGAATAACGTCATGGCCTTGGGCCAGGCACTCTGGTCCACGGACCTTTGAGATATAATAGACACCACTATCTCTACAGCGACAGCGGTAAAAGTAGCGGTGTCGTAACTCTATCAAACTAGGGCACTCTACCAATAGGTGCCGCACGGTAAGCGGCACCAGGCAGTCACCACAGTAAGGTTGAGGGTCCCTGGTCAACAGGTACCTTTGTGTAAGGTACGTGTGACCTATACGCAGTCGCGCCAATAAAGTCTGTAAACGTCGATCCCGAACATGGGTTTATGTCTAGTGAGGGATAGAGGAAGTAGTGATCTCTCCCATTTTCGAGGTTACGATCCCCGTTAGCCATCTCCTCTGCCAAATTGCTGCAACTGCCTCACGAATTAGAGGAAAGACATCTCGAAACGAAACAGAGGCAGGAGATGGAGCGCGACTTGCTGCCTCTTTAGCGAGGCGATCTGCGTGTTCATTCCCTGGAACACCAACGTGACCAAGGATCCAACAGAACCCAACACGATATCCTCGTTCTGTAAAAAAGTATAGCCACTCCAAAGGGTTAAAGGATATAGTGCAAGAGAGAGAAGTAAGAGCACTGCGACAGTCACTAAAAATTGTAAAAGACGAAACCGGTAGAGTAAAAAATTATTTGTAATGCTAGGATTATGGCAGACAGCTCCGCAGTAAAGACGGATGCCACTGAAGGAAGGCTGCCAGACCGATAAAAAGAGGGTAAAACTACACTAAATCAAACGCCTGCGTCGGATTTGGAACCATCAGTAAAAACAGGGATATCATCAGAATGCATAAAAAAGTGTTCTAAAAACCGTGTGTGGGACATAGCTGGCAGAAAATCCTTCTTGCCATCCATGGCAGGGCATAATGAGATAACAGGAAGCTGCCAATAACCGACTCGTAGGAGCTGGAAAAAGTACACATGAGTGGGGTCGATAGACAACTCCGCCATAAGATTTGCAACTCAAAGGCCATAAGGTTTAGGGAGACTCGGTCGAGTGACATTTGCCTGCGAACGCGAGTCCCGCAACATTGACAGACAAGGAACAGAATCCAAAAGACGGTGGGTGCAAAACCAACACCGGAACATTGAAGACTGGCGCCGAAGGTCGGGCGGCCAGAAACCAGCATCCACTAGAAGGCTAGGTAATGGAGATGTCCGAAATGCACCTGTAGCCAAGCGGACCCCAGCATGATGCACGGAGTCAAGTGTGCGTAGTCGTGCATCCGTTGCGGATGAGTAGATCTCACAGCCGTATTCCAGCTTGGGAAGTATGAGTGTGCGGTGAAGCAGCAGCAACGTGTCCCTGTCCGCACCCCAAGAGGTGTGACTTAAAACCCGAAGAAGGCATAATGCCTGCCGACAAGACGCCTTAAAAGAACGGAAATGCGGAACCCAGGTGAGACGGTTGCCAAATAAAAGGCCAAGATATCGAGTCGCCTCCACGCATGAGAGGCGTATATTGGCGAGGTATAAATCCGGGTCTGGATGGACACCACGGTTGCGGCAAAAATCCATGGCTACGATCTTGGAGGTGGAGAATCGAAAACCGTTCATGTTGGCCCGACTGGACACCTTATTGATCGCCAGTTGGAGCTTGCGCTCAAACAGTGACATCCTAGCAGCAGCAAATAAAATGCATAAATCATCAACATATAAGTAGCTGTGAATGCCATCTGGGAGAATATCAATAACACCATTAATGGCGACTGCGAATGGTGTAACTCTAAGAATACTTCCCTGTGGGACACCATCATTTAGAGCAGTAGCCTCAGAGAGAACACTCCCCACTCAAAACCGTAAAACACGTCTGGATAAAAACTGCTGAATAAAAATAGGAAGGTGGCCACGAAGGCCAAAATGAAAAAAAATGCTGTAAAATGCCATGACACCAAGCCGTGTCGTAGGCCTTCTCCAGGTCAAAAATCAATGTTACTTGATGGTGGTGATTAGCGAAGGCCTCATAAATAGAAGACTCTAGGGATAAAAGAGCATCAGTAGTAGACCTCATCTTTCAGAAGCCGTACTGTACCGAGGACAGGTACTTCCCCCTCTCCAAGTACCACATGAGTTTTACATTAATGATCTTTTCTAATACTTTACAAATGCAGGACGTCAACGATATAGGACGATAGTTCGTAGCCTGAAGATTATCTTTCCCAGGCTTCGGAAATGGGAGAACCTCTGCCACAGCCGAAGAAGTTGGAAAGTCACCAGTATGCCAAATCATATTATAAAGATTTAATAAAAAGTTAAAAGCACTGTTAGACATGTGGCGCAAGAAGGCATAAGGAATATCATCTGGGCAAGGAGAAGAGTCATGACACTGAGATGGATGGATGGATTTTAAAGTTATGGCGCCGCAACAACGACGGTCATATGGCGCCGCTACTATAAATTCATTGCAACTAACGTGTATATATATATATATATATATATATATATATATATATATATATATATATATATATATATATATATATATATATACTCGTATATATAAATTAAAAGTGATTAAAAACAATACAATTAAAAAGCTAAAAACTAAAAATACTAGAAACCTGAATAAAACATTAAAATACATAGTGTAAAATAAAATAAAATTCAGAGCTTTGGGAGAAGGCCAGCTTTTCCCAAAAATCTAAAAACGTCATGTCCTTAGGCCAGGCACTCTGGCCCAAGGACCTTTGAGATATAATAGACACCGTTATCTCTACCATTACAGCGGTAGAGGTAGCGGTGTCTTAAGTCAGTCAAACTGGGGCACTCCACTAGTAGGTGGCGCACCGTAAGCGGCACCAGGCAGTCATCACAATAAGGTTGAGGGTCCCTGGTCAGGAGTGTGACCTTTACGTGTGACCTATACGAAGTCGCGCCAATAACGTCTGTGCACGGCGATCCCGGACATGGGTGTATGTCCAAAGAGGGAGTGTGGAAGTAGTGATCTCTCCTATTTTCGAGGTTGCGACCCCCGTTAGCCATCTCCTCTGCCAAATTGATGCAACCGCCACTCGAATTAGATGAAATACATCTCGAAAATGAACAGGGGCAGGAGATGAAGCGCGACTTGCTGCCTCTTTAACGAGGCGGTCAGCTTGTTCATTCCCTGGAACACCAACGTGAACAGGGACCCAACAGAACCTAACACGATATCCTCTTCTAGTAAGTAGATATAGCCACTCCAGGGCTGATAAAACCAATTGGTGATGGGAAATAAAAAAATAGAGAGCAGTAAGAGCACTGCGACAGTCACTAAAAATTGTAAAAGACGAAACCGGGAGAGTAAAAATAATCTGTAAAGCTAAGACTATGGCAGACAGCTCCACAGTAAAGACGGAGGCTACCGAAGGAAGACTGCCAGACCGATAAAAAGAGAGGAAAATCACACTAAACCCAAGGCCTGCGTCGGATTTGCAACCATCAGTAAAAACGGGGATGTCATCAGAATGGATAAATAAGTGTTCTAAAAACCGTGTGTGGGACAGAGCTGGAAGAAAATCCTTCTTGCCATCCATGGCAGGAGGGCATAATGAAATAACCGGAAGCTGCCAATAACTAACTCGTGGGAGCCAGAAAGAGTAGACAGGAGTGGGATCGATGGACAAATTTATCATGAGGTTTGCCACTCGAAGGCCAAAATGTTTAGGAAGATTCGGTCGAGTGACATACGCCTGCGAACGCGAGTCCCGCAATATTGACAGACAAGGGACAGAATCAGGAAGACGGTGGGTGCGAAACCAACATCGGAGCATCGAAGATTGGCGCCGTAGGTCGAGCGGCCAGAAGCCAGCATCCACTAATAAGCTAGGAATTGAAGATGTCCGAAATGCACCCGTAGCCAAGCGGACCCCAGCATGATACACGGAATCAAGTACACGTAGCCGTGCCTCCGTTGCAAAGGAGTAGATCTCACAACCGTATTCCAGCTTAGGAAGGATTAGTGTACGGTGGAGCAGCAGCAAAGTGTCCCTGTCCGCACCCCAAGAGGTGTGACTTAAAAAGCGAAGAAGGGATACTGCCGTCCTGCAAGACGCTTTAAAAGAACGGAAATGGGGAACCCAAGTAAGACGGCTGTCAAACAATAGGCCAAGATATCGAGTGGCCTCCACACATGAGATGCGTCTATTGGCTATATATAATTCGGGATCTGGATGGACGCCACAATTTCGACAAAAATGCATAGACACGGTCTTTGAGGTGGAGAAACGAAAACCGTTTATGTTGGCCCAACTGGACACACAATTTATTGCCATTTGGAGCTTTCGCTCAATCAGTGACATCCTAGCAACAGCAAAAGAGATGCATAAGTCGTCCACATATAAAGAGCTGAGAATGCCATCCGGTAGGGGTTCTATAACACCATTTATTTCAACTACGAATAGCGTAATATAAGAATACTTCCCTGTGAGACACCGTCATTTAAAGCAGTAGCATCGAAGAGAACACTCCCCACTCGAACCCGTAAAAGACGTCTGGATAAAAACTGCTGGATAAAAATAGGAAGGTGGCCACGGAGACCAAAATTAAACAAGGAACGTAAAATCCCATGACACCAAGCTGTGTCGTAGGCCTTCTCCAGGTGAAAAATACAGTAACCTGGTGGTGGTGATTAGTGAAGGCCTCACAAATAGAAGACTCTAGGGATAAAAGAGCATCCGTAGTAGACCTCATCTTTCGGAAGCCGTACTGGGCCGATGACGAGTACTTCCCCCTCTCCAAGTACGACATGAGTCTTACATTTACCATTTTTTCTAACACTTTACAAATACAAGACGTCAAAGATATAGGACGGTAGTTCGTAGCCTGGAGATGATCTTTCCTAGGCTTTGGAAATGGGAGAACCACTGCCACAGCCCAAGAGGATGGAAAATCACCGGTATGCCAAATCATATTACAAAGATTTAATAAAAAGTTAAAAGCACGGTCAGACATGTTACGCAAAAAGGCATAAGGAATGTCGTCTGGACCAGGAGAAGAGTCATGACACTGAGACAAAGCAGTCCGCAACTCGGAAGCAGAGAAAGGGACATTATAAGACTCCCCTCCAGCCGAAGAAAAGTTTATGCCAAGAGATTCCATTCTCTGGCGGTGACGTGTGCCCGGGGCTGCAGGATGCGTCCGTGAAACACTGGCAAAGTGCTCGGCGAAGAGGCCACCGTTCGCCCAGAAGACAACAAAACTGATGGGGAAGGAGCAGAATACTTCCCAGCAATTCGGCGGACTTTGTTAAAGACATCTGTAAGACGAGTGCGGGCATTAATGGAAGAGACATAAGCTTTCCAAGAGGCTCTTTGTGCCTCTTTCAAAACGCGGCGGGCTCGAGCTCGGCAGCGCCGAGAGACGAGAGAAAGCTGCCCGTTTTTCTTTCACAGCTTTAGTGCATGCTGCGTTCCACCAAGGAACGGGACGCTTAGTAAAGCGACATGACGTCCTAGGGATGAAATAAAAAATCGGTAAAATAATCAACAGCTTCAGCACAAGTAGAAAAGTCAGCCAACGGACGGATAAAAGAGCTAAGGTCTGTGAATCGAGGCCAATCTATTGCCTTGTCTGAAACCCAGCGTGGGGGCGGAGACTGTGGCTCAGTGTTCACAGATTGTAATAAAATCGGAAAGTGGTCACTACCGTGTAAATCTGGTAGGACCCGCCAATTAAAATCAAGGAAAGAATTAGATGTACACAGAGAAAGATCGATAGCGGTAAAAGTCCCAGTAAGACTGTAAAAATGTGTGACATCCCCAGAATTTAAAACCTCCAATCCCTCATCCTCAATAAAAGAACCGATTAAAACCCCACGAGGATTACTAGCACCTACATCTCACAATGGGTGACGGCCGTTAAAATCTCCCAACAAAAGAGAAGGCGGAGTCAGCTGACGCACCAGGCCGTCAAGCTCACCCCTGGAGACAGGAAGCCGAGGAGGGAGATATAAACTGCAAATGGTGTACAATCGTCCCATAAAGACTTTAACAGCAACCACCTGGAGGGGAGAGTTAAGTTGTAACGGGATAGCAGATATATCCTGACGAACTATAACAGATGTGCCACCGTGGTGGCCCTGGTCAGGTAAAAAGGTGTGCTAAAAAGGGCACGATAGCCAGGAGGATTAGAATAAGTACTATCACCTATAATAGTCTCTTGTAGAGCTACACAGGCTGGAGAGAACTCCGAAAACAAAGCTCGGAGTTCCCCCCTCGAGGTGTGAAGGCCTCTACAATTCCACTGTAGAAGCTTGAAGATGACTATATAGGTGCAGTAAACGGGCGAGCCTTTTGATGGGGCTGCCCGTGACTCACCTGACCAGAAATAACCGACGAGAAGACACCGGGAGATGTGATGTGCCGGGTCGTTGGACCGCTGCCTTTCGGCTTGCGGGTGAGTGATGTGAACCAACATCACTCCTACCGGTCCTCGGAGGACGAGGGTCAGGCTTAACTCCACTTTTTGACTCAGCGGGTCCGCAATGGACGGCTGTGACAATATCATCGGACGTCTCCATGTTAAGACCATCCTCATCACAAGAAGCCCGATCTGGGACGAAGCGCGTCACAGGAGGCTGGACAGAAATAACTGGGGCTACCTTTGCAGAGCGGTCCCTGGAGGACTCATGATCGTGTGCACCGGGAGAAACCTTAGATTGCTTAGGCTGAGCAAATTCTTCCGACTCCGCAGAGCCGCGGTGCCGTTTGCTCATGCCCTTCAAAGGCTTAGGCGATGGAGGAGGCAAATGGACCTCAACTACATGGGTAAGTTTGGTCAAGTCCGTATTATTCTCGTCGCTTCTTACAGGTGACTCAACTGAGTCATCAGACAAAAGGGCAAACGTATTGGCCAAATGAACAGTACCACCCGTCCCAACAGAGCGAGAGGTAGCACTTGTCTTTGGACCTTCAGACTCAGAAGAAGAGCGAGCAGCCAATGCAGCATTGAATGTCGCACCAGTACCGTCTTTTTGGCGGTACAGGAGTTCACGGCGGGCGCTACCTAAACTAATGAACTGTCTGTTAGCGAGCTGTAAAATATCCTGTTCCAGGCGATACCTAGGGCATTGCCTGGAACGTACTTGGTGAGCATCACGGCAATGAAAACAATAGGCAGCAGCATTGCAATGCTCCTCAGAATGTGAGTCTAGTGCCGAGCAATTACCGCATCGGGAAGCCTCCTTGCAGGAGCTTTTACCGTGACCGTACGAATAACATGAGAAACACTGAAAAGGGCGAGAAACAAAACGCCTCACCCTAAGATTAATAGGTCCGATATTAACACGGTGAGGAAGGGTGGAACCAAAAAAGGTGAGGAGGACCATGTTGGAGAAGTTCCTCATCTTTGTCACCTTTTGGACTGAGCTAGGACACATTGCTAGTATTTCCTCATCAAGGAATTCATAAAGATCCTGACTGTACACACAACCTTTGCTGTAATTAAAGGTGGCATGTGCCTTTATAGTCTCAAACATGCTGTCAGAAGGACATGGTAGATGTTGCAACATCCTTGCCTGCGTGATATCTTTCGCTCGCACTAGCACCCCCTTACCGTATTTCTTGAGGTTTCCCTCAGGAATCGTGCCGATCTCTTTTAACAGGTACCGGGAGGCATTTTTGTAGTACGCCACAAACCAACGTGGAGGCGGGATCTGGCGGACTTAAGGAACTGAACTCTCAGAATGCTGGTCAAAAAGATTTGGGATGTAGTCCGTGTCACTGTCAGAAATATTGCGGGAGTGGAGAAGTTCTGTCTTAAAGCCAGAGCCAGCAAGGGGAAGAGATGCTACATGTTCATAAGCCAGACGGGCTTCGTCACATGAGAGAAAATTCACATAGCAGCGGTTAGATAGAAAATCCTTATCATAAACAAGTCGAATGCGTAGAACCGTGTCATACACCTTGAGAAGTGAATGCAAGGCGTGATAAGAAATTGATGGGTTAACATTTACCATCACAAGGGAGTCATATGCAGCAGAAATACGTTCCTCAGAAGAACTCCCAGAACAGGAGACTGCTGTTGGAGGTTCTTGTGGAGGGGAATCCTCCTTCCCACTCAGACCTAAAGATCAGGTCAGCCACCTCACGAGAACCTGATAATTTTTTGTGTTTCACCATATATATAAAGTTACACAAAAAATGGCTATTGAAAGTAAAAAATCGGCAAAATAATCAACAGCCTCAGCACAAGTAGAAAAGTCAGCCAACGGACGGATAAAAGAGCTAAGGTCTGTGAATCGAGATCAATCAGCCTTGTCTAAAACCCAGCGTGAGGGCCGGGACTGTGGCTCAGAGTTCACAGTTTCTAATAAAATAGGAAATTCGTCACTACCGTGTAAATCCGGTAGGACCCGCCAATTAAAATCAAGGAAAGAATTAGATGTACAAATAGAAAGATCGATAGCTGTAAAAGTCCCAGTAAGACTATGGAAATGTGTGACATACCCAGAATTTAAAATCTCCAATCCCTCATCTTCAATAAAAGAACCGATTAAAGCCCCAAGAGGATTACTAGCACCTTCATCACACAATAGGTGATGGCCGTTAAAAATCTCCCAACAAGAGGAAAGGCGGTGTCAGCTGACGCACCAGGCCGTCAAGCTCACCCCTGGAAACAGGAACCCGAGGAGAGAGATATAAAGTGCAAATAGTGTAGGATCATCCCATAAAAACCTTAACAGCAACCACCTGAAGGGGAGAGTTGAGTTGCAAGGGGACAACAGGTATGTCTTGACGGAGTAGGATAGCTGTGCCACCGTGGTGGCCCTGGTCAGGGAAAAGAGTGCTAAAAAAGTCAATATAGCTAGGAGGACTAGAATAAGTACTATCACCTAGCATAGTCTCTTGTAAAGCTACAGAGGCTGGAGAGAACTCCGACAATAAAAGCTCTGGGTTCCCCGCACGAGGCGCGAAGGCCTCTACAGTTCCACTGTAGAAGCTTGAAGATAACTATTTGTGTGCAGTGGACGGGCGAGCCTTTTAATTGGGCTGCCCGTGGCTCGCCTGACTAGAAATAATCAACCGACGGGAATACACCGGGAGTTCAGATGTACCGGGTCGTTGGACCGCAGCCTTTCGGCCTGCCTACCGGTGAGTGATGCGAACCATCATCACTCCTACCGGTCATCGGAAGACAAGGTCAGGATGGACTGATAGAGTGGGTCCACGAGGGACGGCTGTGACAATATCATCGGACGTCTCCATATAAAGACCGTCCTCATCACAAGAAGCCCGATCTGAGACAGAGGGTGTCACAGGAGGCTGAACAGAAAACTGGAGCTACCTTAGTAGAGCGGTTCCTGTCGGACTCACGATTATGTGCACCGGGAGAAACCTTAGACTGCTTAGGCTGAGCTAAATCTAACGACTCCGCGGAGCTGCGGTGCCGTTGGTTATGCTTTACAAAAGTTTAGGCAATGGAGGAGGCAAATGGACATCCACTACATGGGTTAGTTTGGTCAAGTCCGTATTATTCTCGTCGCTTGTTGCAGGTGACTCAACTGAGTCATCAGTCAAAATGGCAAACCTATTGGCCAAGTGAACAGGACCACCCGCTCCAACAGAGCGAGAGGTAGCAGAAGGGGTTGTTTTTGGACCGGCAACCTCAACTGAAGTGCGTGCAGCCAATGAAGCATAAGATGTCGCACCAGTACCGGCCTTCTGGCGGTACAGGAGTTCACGGCGGGCACTACCGAGGCTGATGAAATGAGTGTTAGCAAGCTATAGAATGTCCTGCTCCAGGCGATACCCAGGGCATTGCCTGGAACGTACCTGGTGAGCATCACGGCAATGGAAACAATAAGCTGCAGCATTGCAATGCTCCTTAGTATGTGAGTCTAGTGCAGAGCAATTACCACATCGAGAAGCTTCCTTACACGTACTTTTGCCGTAACCTTACCCATAGCATGAGAAGCACTGAAGAGGACGAGAAACAAAATGCCTCACCCTATCATTAATAGGTCCGACATTAACATAGTCAGGAAGGATAGACCCAAAAAAGGTGAGAAAGATGCTCCGGTATTGGTTTTGTACCCACCGTCTTCCCGATTCTGTCCCTTGTCTGTCAATATTGCGGGAATTGCGTTCGCAGGCGTATGTCACTCGACCAAGTCTACCTAAACCTTTTGAAAAACTTTATGATGGAGTTGTTCATCGACCCCACTCCTGTCTCCTCTTTCCGGCTCCCACGAGTTGGTTTTTGGCAGCTTCCGGTTGTTTAATTATGCCCTCCTGCCATGGATGGCAAGAAAGATTTTCTGCCACCTCTGTCCCACACGGTTTTTAGAACACTTTTATCCATTCTGATGATATCCCCGTTTTTACTGATGGTTCCAAATCCTTTGGTTTTATCAGCCCTGGAGTGGCTATATTTTCTTACCAAACGAGGATCCCAATCACTTAGAAAATATAAAATGCCTTATGAAACTGATAATCTACATAATGAAACACTGAAGTTCGATCTTCATGTTTCATTCACCAAATTAATTACCATATTTTTTCTCCTTTCAGGAAGAACAAATCAGTGGGAAATAATTACCTATCGGTGGCTGACATCTCTAACCCATGTTTAT
This sequence comes from Portunus trituberculatus, assembly GCF_017591435.1. Lineage (NCBI taxonomy): Eukaryota > Metazoa > Arthropoda > Malacostraca > Decapoda > Portunidae > Portunus > Portunus trituberculatus. Next base: position 27,617,717 of record NC_059285.1, read on the forward strand.
ATTAATGTGTTAAAACCTAACTTTAAAAATTATACAAGTGAAGTGGATTATCTTTCCGCACTGGATAATGCTTTCATTAATTCGTCATTACCTTCCATCCCTTTGACGGTTCTCCACTTACAAGTAAAAGAACATGCCGTTTTATTTAGTAAGGTAAGTATATATATATATATATATATATATATATATATATATATATATATATATATATATATATATATATATATATATATACATTTATATATATACATTTATATATATATATATATATATATATATATATATATATATATATATATATATATATATATATATATATATATATATATATACATATATATATATATATATATATATATATATATATATATATATATATATATATATATATATATATATATATATATATATATACACACACACACACACACACACACACACACACACACACACACACACACATATAAAGCATAAAAGAATATGGAACTGATAAAGGTGATCATATGACCAACTCCTACAGGAAAGCTGACTGACTGAATGTTTATGCGGGATTTGTCTACGCCATATAAGTCCGTCAAAAGCTATTGACCAGCTTCCTCTTTCCCCTGTTACCTTAAACTTTGGCTCCTTTAGCAAGAATTTTTATTCACTCTTATTCATGTCTTATGTTTTGGAAGCCAATTGTCTGGCAAAGAAAGTCACATGGCCTGCTACTAAAGAAAAAATAATGGTTAAATAATTCAGTCTGTAGGATAGAAGCATATGAAAAAATAAAGATGATAGGAGGCCATTACTCTCTTCGTAAACACGGCTGCGCAGTTTCATGCACGACACCATGATGTTTTAAAATCTTGTACTTGTTGTATTTACAGAGTCATTAATTGAAAAAGACAAATTAAACGATAACTGAAGTAATATGATTGCATTCTTATTGATTATCATAAGTGTTTTTACATTAACTCTTGGGTGGGTATGGTCATTACGGAATGATTCAACACACGAATGTTCCAATAACGTGCAATACTAGGCATACACACAACCGCGTCAGATGCGTTTAATAAAGAAATACATCTGTTTGTGTCTAGCTAACTATCAATGTGATTATCTAGTTTTTCACCATTAATAAAATCGCCCGATGGTTGTTGCTGTGCCAAACCAAAACGTGTTAAACTCAATTATATAAACTTTTCTTAAGAGAAAGCAACTCAAAGACGCTCTGATCAATTCTATAATAGACTCCATACATCAGACTGTACACTTGATACTTTTGATACATATAATTGTGAGCGTGTGTGTTTAATGTCAATTGAAAGAAGGAAGTCAAAAAGATAAAAGAAAAAGATGCATATCTATATCTTTATCTATCTATCTCTATCTATCTATCTATCTATCTATCTATCTATCTATCTATCTATCTATCTATCTATATATATATATATATATATATATATATATATATATATATATATATATATATATATATATATGTGTGTGTGTGTGTGTGTGTGTGTGTGTGTGTGTGTGTGTGTGTGTGTGTATATATATATATATATATATATATATATATATATATATATATATATATATATATATATATATATATATATATATATATATATATATATATATATATATATATATATATATATATATATATATATATATATATATATATATATATATATATATATATATATATATATATATATATATATATATATATATATATATATATATATATATATATATATATATATATATATATATATATATATATATATATATATATATATATATATATATATATATATATATATATATATATATATATATATATATATATATATATATATATATATATATATATATATATATATATATATATATATATATATATATATATATATATATATATATATATATATATATATATATATATATATATATATATATATATATATATATATATATATATATATATATATATATATATATATATATATATATATATATATATATATATATATATATATATATATATATATATATATATATATATATACACTATAACTCACAGTCGCCGTAACCCTCAGGTTCTTTCAAGGTCGCCAACAGTGTATAATTTCCCCCACTGTAAGGGAATCTCCTCAGCAACTCCTCCTCCTCCTGTACCCAACAAAGTAGAATTTGAAAATGGTAGATGTTGTGTGTAACAGGGAGAGGCCTTAATACCCCCTAGAGAAACCGCCCACAAGGACAATTCCACCCACTTCTCTATTAAGTATTAATGTCTCTCTGCACGCCTTGTCCACAGACGGTGATGAATCACAGACTGTGACAACACGCGCAGTATATTACTATACTATCTTACTACAAGTGCTTCCTAACACCTGTCAGACTGACACCCCTAGCCTACAATCTACTACAATATATGATGTGTACAGCACATCCGGTGAAGTGCACACAAGCCCAGACACCACCAACGGGTGACAACCACTATACACGGAATCCAGATACTCGTCACAGACAAGTCTGGCGGATGACAACTACGCACCACTGGCCGACATGAAGCCTCTCAGCATTCAATAGTGTGCGTGGCTACTACCACTACAATACAGTATACTACTGAAACTATACAAAAGATGGTGGGGGCACACAGCCGCCCACCAAACCACACTGGTGACCACGGCCACCGATAAACAAACAGGACGAGACAAAGTGTGTCTCTCCTCCGCGTCCCCACCCGAGTGGACGAACGCACGAGAAATGCAGCCCCAACCGGCCACACTTTCACAAAACAACAAGCCCGTTGTTCTACAGCCACGGTCTACCGAGTAACAAGCCAGCCCAGCCAACACGCATCTCTCTCACTGTGCCAGACCGACGAGAGGGGTGTCTATCTCCGCTGAAGGCTAACTGTACTGAGGCTCGCAGACACAACAAAATGGTGGAAACAAGGAGAGGGTGGTTGGCCGCACAGCGGAACAGCGACGGCCCGCGCTTGGGTGGCCAAAGGCTACACATATAATATAATTAATTAAAGGGGAAATAATACGGTGGCCCTCACATATATATATATATATATATATATATATATATATATATATATATATATATATATATATATATATATATATATATATATATATATATATATATATATATATATATATATATATATATATATATATATATATATAAGCGAGGCCTCTTAATGTGTAGCCCCTGTTTACCTAGCATTAAATGGGTACATGATTTAACTCAAGGGATTGTTTCCTCGCTTTCCCTGTGCGTGGAGTGTGTTGTGGTCTCAGTCCTACCCGATGATCGGTCTATGAGCTCTGAGCTCACTCCATAATTGGGAAGACTGGCTGGGTGACCAGCAGACGACCGTGGTGAATTACACACACACACACACACACACACACACACACACACACACACACACACACCGCGTAGTGTACTGGTTAGCACGCTCGACTCACAATCGAGAGGGCCGGGTTCGAGTCCCGGTAAGCGGCGAAGCAAATGGGCAAGCTTCTTAATGTGTGGCCCCTACTCACCTAGCAGTAAATAGGTACGGAATGTAAATTGAGGGGTTGTGGCCTCGCTTTTCCGGTGTGTGGAGTATGATGTGGTCTCAGTCCTAACCGAAGATCGGTCTATGAGCTCTGAGCTCGCTCCGTAATGAGGAAGACTGGCTGGGTGACCAGCAGGCGACCGAAGTGAATTACACAGACACACACACACACACACACACACTCTCTCTCTCTCTCTCTCTCTCTCTCTCTCTCTCTCTCTCTCTCTATATATATATATATATATATATATATATATATATATATATATATATATATATATATATATATATATATATATATATATATATATCTCAGGTACTCTCAAGAATGTCTACTTGGCGTGCTTGGCTGTTGCTTCTCCCTGAGCATCGCTTGACTGAGTGGCTGACGGATATGTTCTTTCCTCCTGATAACAGAGTAAGCAATGGAAAATCAATATATATATATATATATATATATATATATATATATATATATATATATATATATATATATATATATATGTGTGTGTGTGTGTGTGTGTGTGTGTGTGTGTGTGTGTGTGTGTGTGTGTGAGTGAGTGGTGTGTGTATGTAATGATTGAAAGATATTTATTGTACTAGGTGACTGTGGCAACATATTCAAGAACTCCTGATTCAGTGGTGTTCCTCTGGCAATTCTACCAAATATCTCCGCAAATGGACAAAAAGATGTTACCCTCAGGTCGGTGGACTTTGCTGACATCTGAATTTGATATGAAACTCAACTGCAGCGACATTCAGTGGCAGTCAAATGAAATGATTCAGAGAAGAAAAGTGTCATTTGGAAAGATGTTTGCCGAAGTGGGAGACCCGCTGTTGCGAAGAATAAATCTCACTGGCCTCCATCTTCTGTGCACGACCATGAACGTTAGTTTAACTTTATATATTTTCTATACTTACATTTTCTTTATAAGTTTCTTTGTTTTCTTAAAATACAAAAAAAAAGAAAAAAAAACTTTTCATGTAACATTACAGGAATATCCCCGTACAGTTCTGCACCAAATGCCAGATGGAAAGGTGCTCGTGGACGGTATTTTAGGTGGAATCATCCATCACATGCAAAAGATCACCAACTTCACGTGAGTTTTCTCTCTCTCTCTCTCTCTCTCTCTCTCTCTCTCTCTCTCTCTCTCTCTCTCTCTCTCTCTCTCTCTCTCTCATTAATGATACTTTTCTTTATAAGTTAAGGGAGTCTTTTACAGGGTAAAGAGAGTATGTTGAGTACTCCGAATCTTAAAGCCTAATCCTGTTGAACAATATGTAACATTCATAATAAACTACTTAAATAAAAGAGACACTTATGCAAATTATTATATTCTTAAAACGAAAAAAAAGTGAAGCACTGCACGATAAGATTCACGTGTCACTCACCTTATAACTTGTAACGTGTCACCATCAATGCATTGCACTAACCGGTGTCACTGTCACGACTTTCGTTGAGTCACCTGTGCACAAACATCTTAAATATCTGCATATTCCATTCAGCAACAAAAGAGTCGTGCAGGCACATGTCCGAAGCCAGACATCTATTGCATCACCGTACGTACATCTGCACGAATTGCCTTTGGTGGAGGGAACTGTTGGAGCGTGGCACAACCAGTGCCGGGGATGCAACCATCACCGTTCTGGTGACAATTCAGCGTGCCTGTATTGTTGTGGGACTGGCAAGATGTGATGGACGCGTTCCTGTGCTTTATAGAGCACCGTGAGGCCTGCTATGCTTTGGTGTGCAGGCTGGGCGCCTGGCTCTGCTTGATCTTCTCGAGGAGTCCCAAGTGTGTGTGAGGAGGCTACCCACCCCCAAGCAAGGTAGGAGTACTTCAGTGGAGAGCGGACCTGTCTCTTGTACAGGAGCTCACGCTCCCCTGGCATCGAAGAGACAGGAGATTCCCTTGATGGAGGCCATCTTTTGGCAAGCTGTGTGATGTGTGTCCTGAAGATCAGCTTATTGTCATAAGTGACCACCAGGATCTTCATCTCTTGTGGGGCTAGCATCGTCCCATCAACAGGAGACGAATCTCATTACTTTTTCTGCACACTACAAGCAGCTGTGTCATCTCAGCATGAAACTTGACCTGCCATCTGTACCTCCCATTCCTCAATTAGGCCGAGAAAAGAGTTGAGGCAGAACATCGTGAGAGCCTCTTCCCAATGGTTAAAAGCCAATGACATGGTGATGTCATCAGCATACGGCCTGGCGCTGGGGACGAGGCTGAGCAGGTCATTAGTATAGACATTCCACAGCAGTGGACACAGGACGCTGCCCTATGATACACCTGCTGTTATATAATGTGAGGACTATTGCTGCCCGTTGTTCACCACCTGTGTGTGCAGCTACTACAAGTAGTCTTACAAAAGCTCCAGCAGGACCCTGTCCACACCCACTGCGTGGAGCATTTCCAGTAGAGCAGTACGCCACACACTTTCGAAGGCCCCAGTAATGTCTAGGGCCAGAACACCAGTTGTTTTCCCTTGGTTCAGGGCGTTGCTCCACTCGCTGGTCAGAACCATGTTGAGGTCTGCGGTTGAGTGCCCCTTCCTGAACTCAAATTGTTTGGTGTGGAGTAAGTGCTGTCTATCCAAATGGTCGGTAAGATGCTGTGCAATGATTCCCTCCAGCACCGCCCCCCCCCAGATGGGAACCGCCTTGTCGTGGTGGGGGGGGGCTTCCGTGCCCCCTGTGACCTGCCGAGCTAGGCTAGAAGGGCTTAGGCCCCCGCTCTCCCCTTTCAAGGGGAAGAGGGCTACCCTTGCTAGTAAGGTCGCCAGTGAGGGGCCAGACTAAATGGTTCCTACGTAGGCTGCCAGTGGACCAGCGGAGCCACCCGCTGGAGGGATCGCCCAGTAGGAGCCGTCCTGTGCAGGATGGTTGGGTTTGTCGTGGACAAACATTCGTATCATGTGGGGGCTTTTTTTTAAAACGACTAGTCCGCATGGGGACGAGGTACCCCGTCCACAGCAGCCAGCGCTCCCTCCCATTTAAGTCCCAGTAGGTGTCCCTTGCCCCTGGAGCCATTTTTTTTTTTTTTGTGTGTGGTTAAAAACAAAAAACTGTCAGGTTCTCGTGAGGTGGCTGACCTGGCCCGCGAGACGGCATCTTCAGCCTCCTGCAGCAGTCTCCTGTTCTGGGAGTTCTTCTGAGGGACGTATTTCTGCTGCATATGACTCCCTTGTGATGGTAAATGTTAAGCCATCATTTTCTTATCACGCCTTGCACTCCCTTCTCAAGGTGTATGGCATGGTTCTCCGTATTCGACTTGTTTACGATAAGGATTTTCCGTCTAACCGCTGCTATGTAACATTTCTGTCATGCGATGAAGCTCGTTTGCCTGTAGAACATGTAGCATCCCTGCCCCTTGCTGGCTCTGGCCTTAAGAAAGAACTTCTCCACTCCCGCAATATTTCTGACAGTGACACGGACTACATCCCAAATCTTTTTGACCAGCATTCTGAGAGTTCAGTTTCTGAAGTCCGCCAGATCCCGCCTCCACGTTGGTTTGTGGCGTACTACAAAAATGGGCGCGGGAATTTCATACATGCCTCCCGGTACCTGTCAAAAGAGATCGGCACGATTCCTGAGGGAAACCTCAAGAAATACGATAAGGGGTGCTAGTGCGAGCGAAAGATATCACGCAGGCAAGGATGTTGCAACATCTACCATATCCTTCTGACAGCATGTTTGAGACTATAAAGGCACATCCCACCTTTAATTACAGCAAAGGTTGTGTGTACAGTCAGGATCTTTATGAATTCCCTGATGAGGAAATACTAGCAATGTGTCCTAGCTCAGTCCAAAAGGTGACAAAGATGAGGAACTCCTCCAACATGGTCCTTCTCACCTTTTTTGGTTCCACTCTTCCTGACCGTGTTAATATCGGGTGAGGCGCTTTATTTTCCGTCCTCTTCAATGTTTCCTGTGCTACGGCTGTGGCCATGGCAAAAGCTCCTGCAGAAAAGCTTCTCGATGTGGTAATTGCTCTGCACAAGACTCACATTCTGAGGAGCATTGCAATGCTGCTGCTTATTGCTTTCATTGCCGTGATACTCACCATGTACGTTCCAGGCAATGCCCTAGGTATCGCTTGGAGCAGGATATTTTACAGCTTGCAAACAGTCAGTTCATTAGCCTTGGTAGTGCGCACAGCGACCTCCTGTAACTCCAAAAGGACGGTACTGGTGCGACATCCTATGCTTCTTTGGCCGCTCGCTCTTTAGCTGAGTCTGCCGGTCCGAAGACAACTTCCTCTCGCTCTGTTGGGGCGGGTGGTCCTGTTCATCTGACTAATAGGTTTGCCCTTTTGTCCGACGACTCAGTTGAGTCAGGTGCAAGAAGCGACGAGAATAATACGGACTTGACCAAACTAACCCATGTAGTGGATGTCCAATTGCCTCTTGTATCGCCTAAGCCTTTGAAGGGCCTGACCAAACGGCACCGCGGCTATGCGGAGTCGATAGATTTAGCTCAGCCTAAACAATCTAAGGTTTCTCCCGGTTTACATGATCGTGAGTCCTTCAGGGACCGTTCTGCAATGGTAGCGCCAGTTGTTTCTGTCCAGCCTTCTGTGACGTCTCAGATCGGGCTTCTTTTGATGAGGACGGTCTTAGCATGGAGACGTTCGATGATATTGTCACAGCCGTCCCTCGTGGACCCACTGTATCAAAAAGTGCAGTCCAGCCCAACCCTAGTCTTCCGATGAACGGTAGTCGCATCACTCACCGTTAGGCCGAAAGGCTGCGGTCCAACGACCCGGTACATCTCAACTCCCGGTGTCTTCTCGTCGGTTGATTATTTCTAGTCAGGTGAGTCAGGGGCAGCCCCTTCAAAAGGCTCGCCCGTCCACTGCACCTAAATAGTCATATTCAAGCCTCTACAGTGGAACTGTAGAGGCCTTCGCGGCTCGTGGGGGGAACTCCGAGCTTTGCTGTCGGAGTTCTCTCCAGCCTGTATAGCTCTACAAGAGACTATGCTAGATGATAGTACTTATTCTATTCCTTTTGGCTATCGTGCCTTTTTTAGCACTCCTTTCCCTGACCAGGGCCACCACGGTGCCACAGATATTCAAATCCGTCAGGATATACCTGTTATCCCGTTACAACTTAACTCTCCCCTTCAGGTGGTTGCTGTTAAATTATTTATGGGACGACTGTACACCATTTGCAGTTTATATCTCCTCCTCGGCTTCCTGTCTCCAGGGGTGAGCTTGACGGCCTGGTGCGTCAGCTGACTCCGCCTTTTCTTTTGTTGGGAGATTTTAACGGCCGTCACCCATTGTGGGATGAAGGTGCTAGTAATCCTCGTGGGGTTTTAATCGGTTCTTTTATTGAGGATGAGGGATTGGAGATTTTAAATTCTGGGATGTTACACATTTCCACAGTCCTACTGGGACTTTTACCGCTATCGATCTTTCTCTGTGTACATCTAATTCTTTCCTTGATTTTAATTGGCGGGTCCTACTGGATTTACACGGTAGTGACCACTTTCTGATTGTATTACAATCTGTGAACTCTGAACCACAGTCCCGACCCCCATGCTGGGTTTTAGACAAGGCAGATTGACCTCGATTCACAGATCTTATCTCTTCTATACGTCCGCTGGCTGACTTTTCTACTTGTGCTGAGGCTGTTGATTATTTTACCGATTTTTTATTTCAGTAGCGCTTCAGACAATCCCTAGGACGTCCGGTCGCTTTAGTAAGCGTCCCCTTCCTTGGTGGAACGCAGCATGCACTGAAGCGGTGAAAGAGAAACGGGCAGCTTTCTCGTCTCCGGCGACATCGTGGGGACCCGCAGTGCCTGGAAGCTTTTCGGCGCTGAGCTCGCCCGCCGTTTTTAAAGAGGCACAAAGAGCCTCTTGGAAAGCTTATGTCTCTTTTATTAACGCCCGCACTCCTCTTTAGGATGTCTTTAACAAAGTCCGCCGAATTGCTGGAAAGTATTCTGCTCCTTCCCCACCAGTTTTGTTGCCTTCTGGGCGAACGGTGGCAGACCCTAGGACTGTCGCCGACCTCTTCGCAGACACTTTGCCAGTGAATCCCGGAGGCATCCTGTAGCTCCAGGCGCACGTCACCGCCAGAGAATGGAATCTGTCGACGTAAATTTTCTTATACAGGAGGGGAGTCTTATAATGTCCCCTTCTCTGCCTCCGAGTTGCGGACTGCTTTGTCCTAGTGTCATGACTCTTCTCCTGGCCCAGATGATATTCCTTATGCCTTCTTGCGCCATATGTCTGACAGTGCTTTTAACTTTTTATTAAATCTTTATAATATGATTTGGCATACCGGTGACTTTCCAACTTCTTGGGCTGTGGCAGTGGTTCTCCCATTTCCGAAGCCTGGGAAAAATAATCTTCAGGCTACGAACTATCGTCCTATATAGTTGACGTCCTGCATTTGCAAAGTATTAGAAAAGATGGTTAATGTAAGACTCATCTGGTACATGGAGAGGGGGAAGTACCTGTCCTCGGCACAGTACGGCTTCCGAAAGATGAGGTCTACTACTAATGCTTTTTTATCCCTAGAGTCAGTTACTTGATCAGTGTTTTTTGACCTGGAGAAGGCCGACGACACGGCTTGGTTTCATGGGATTTTACAGTGTTTGTTTAATTTTGGCCTTCGTGGCCACCTTCCTATTTTTATTCAGCAGTTTTTATCCAGACGTCTTTACGGGTTCGAGTGGGAGTGTTCTCTGAGGCTACTGTTCTAAATGATGGCGACTCACAGGGAAGTATTCTTAGTGTTACACTATTTGCAGTCGCCATAAATGGTGTTATTGATACTCTCCCAGATGGCATTCACAACTCCTTATATGTTGATGATTTATGTATTTCATTTGCTGCTGCTAGGATGTCACTGATTGAGCGCAAGCTCCAACTGGCGATCAATAGGGTGTCCAGTTGGGCCAACATGAACGGTTTTCGATTCTCCACCTCCAAGACCGTAGCCATGCATTTTTGTCGCAACCGTGGTGTCCATCCAGACCCGGATTTATACCTCGCCAATAGACGCCTCTCATGCGTGGAGGCGACTCGATATCTTGGCCTTTATTTGACAACCGTCTCACCTGGGTTCCCATTTCCGTTCTCTTAAGGCGTCTTGTCGGCAGGCAATATCCCTTCTTCGGGTTTTAAGTCACACCTCTTGGGGTGCGGACAGGGACACGTTGCTGCTGCTTCACCGCACACTCATACTTCCCAAGCTGGAACACGGCTGTGAGATCTACTTATCCGCAACGGATGCACGACTATGCACGCTTGACCCCGTGCATCATGCTGGGGTCTGCTTGGCTACAGGTGCATTTCGGATATCTCCAATACCTAACCTTTTAGTAGATGCTGGTTTCTGGCTGCTCGGCCTCCGGTGCCAGTCTTCGATGCTACGGTGTTGGTTTAGCACCCACCGTCTTCCTGATTCTGTCTCTTGTCTGTCAATGTTGCGGGACTCGCGTTCGCAAGCGTATGTCACTCGACCGAGTCTACCTAAACCTTTTGCCCTTCGAGTGGCAAACCTCATGTTGAATTTGTGCATCGACCCCACTGCTGTCTACTCTTCCGGTTCCCACGAGTTAGTTCTTGGCAGCTTTCGGTTGTTTCAATATCCCCTCCATCCATGGATGGCAAGAAGGATTTTCTGGCAGCTCTGTCCCACACGCGGTTTTTAGAACACTTTTTTTATCCATACTGATGACATCCCCGTTTTTACTGATGGTTCCAAATCCGACGCAGGCGTTGGGTTTAGTGTGGTTTTCCCCTCTTTTTATCGGTCTGGCAGTATTCCTTCGGTAGCCTCCGTTTTTACTGCGGAGCTGTCTGCCATAGTCCTAGCTTTACAGATTATTTTTACTCTCCCGGTTTCGTCTTCCTGCAGTGCTCCTACTGCTCTCTTTAGCACTGTCTCCTTTAACCCTTTGGTTTTATCAGCCCTGGAGTGGCTATATTTTCTTACCAAACGATGATATCGCGTTGGGTTCTGTTGGGTCCCTGGTCACGTAGGTGTCCAGGGAATGAACACGCAGACCGCCTCGCTAAAGAGGCAGCAAGTCGCGCTCCATCTCCTGCCTCTGTTCCATGTCGAGATGTATTTCATGCAATTCGTGTGGGGATTGCAGCAATATGGCAGAGGAGATGGCTAACGGGGGTCGCAACCTCGAAAATGGGAGAGATTACTACTTCCACACTCCCTCAGTGGACTTACACCCATGTCCGGGATCGCCGTGCACAGACTTTACTGGCACGACTTCGTATAGGTCACACGTACCTTACACAAAGGTACCTCCTGACCAGGGACCCTCAACCTTACTGTGATGACTGCTTGGTGCCGCTCACCGTGCGGCACCTGTTGGTGGAGTGCCCTAGTTTGATCCGAGTTACGACACCGCTACCTCTACCGCTGTCGCGGTAGGGATAGCGGTGTCTATTATATCTCAAAGCTACTTGACCAGAGTGTCTGGTTCAGGGCCATGACCTTTTTAGGTTTTTGGGAGAAGCTGGCCTTCTACCAAAGCTTTGAATTTTATTCTTATTTTATTATATGGATTTTGATATTTTATTTAGTTTTAGTCTTTTTTTTAATTTTTAGATATTATATTGTTTTTAACTGTTTATATTTTATATAGTTTTTTTTTTATTATTAAAGCTGCGCCATATGACCTTAGCCGTGCCGGCGCCTTATTTTAAAATCCATCCATCCATCCATCCTTCCAGCACCTTGTCTACCACAGACAGAAGGGAGAATGGGTGGTAGCTTGTTGCCTCGAACTTGCTGCCTCTTTTAGCCCGGAGACGAAGAGGATGGCTTACACAATCGTGGCTATATGTTGTGCCACAGATAGTGAGCTTAGGGCAGTTCGCATTTCTACCTCATTCGTGATGAATAAGGTCATCGTGGCACATGCTACTACAGGAAGTGAAGGAGTAGGTCTGGTGGAGTCAGGAACAGTAATTTTTTTGTGAAAATTTTTGAGTCAACAGGTCCATCTTCTCCTTGGTTGTAGTGGCTGCACTGCCGTCTCTCCTCAAGAGGAGAAGAATGCTGGATTCGTTCATATCCCCTTGGCTGTCTATGACGAGGCTCCACCACTGCTTGGAGCCGACTTGGCCACCACTTGTTTTTTTTTTTCTTGTCTTTCACCCATTCATTGGTTCTTGTCCCAGATCTGAGTGTCTTTCATATTGGCAGCTGCTTCTCTGTGTAGCGCTCTGTTTCGCTTCGTAGAGTGGTGCTTATAGGATAGCCATGCCCCAATTTTTTTTTTATCTGAAGCGGTGCGACACTGAGGCTGATTAGAAGCCTTACTTCTGTGTTGCATGGGGGCCAATAGCACCTTAGTGGACCTGCTTGTCCACGTCTTCCTGCAGTAGACTCTCCCAAGTGAGCTATTACAAGTGGCAGCGAAAGCCTGCCCAGTTAGCCTTCTCCCATTGCCAGAGAGAGCGGCTGGCACTCTCATCCCAAAGCCTCCTGGTGAGGACTTCTGCGTGATCTGAGTCGCTAACGCGCCCAAGTGACGAGCAGTGCACTTCAGGAAGGGGGGGCGGGGTGTAGAAGTCACTCACTATGGGTTGAGGGAGGAGGCAGAACGATGAATGGGGAGGCTTAATAGAGGTCAAACACGTCCAGCAAGGAGTTGTAGATGTTATTTATTGGTGGTTTGTCCAGGGCATCAAGGATGATTATATTCTCATACTGATGGACTGTTATGAGGCGATCAAGGTTACCCACTTTAAGTCCACCACTTCAGTTGCCTGTGAGGAAGGCTTGTAGCCTGCACAGGATTCCTCGACCACCGTCGCTGATTCTTTTGAAGATAATTAAGGCCTGCTGGAATGGGAGTGTCTAGCACCTCAACGTTTAATGAGACTGTAACAGGGTGCTATCCCCCTCCCTATGTTGAGCGGTTCTTCTTGATCCAAGCTGAATAGTCCTTTATGAGGGTTCCCCAAGAAGGTCCAAGACACAACCACTACGTCATCGTCCTTTACATGGAAAAATCTTTGCATGAGCTCCCCGACGTTCGTGTGTAAATAGGAGCCGAATATCTACCAGCTTGAGAAGGAAGGTTTGTGTGAGGTGCTTGGGGCAAGGTTGTTAGAGCTCCCCACGAGGTGGGTGGAGAAGATTAACAGGCAGCACTACTAAGTGCCATGAATGTCTCTTGACTGCTTCAGTTAAGTCCTGATGTCTCCTGTCCTGCCGTCTGTTCATGGCAGATTTATCAACTATGGAAACAATACTCAAGTGAGCTGCTTAAGACGCTGCTCTCTATAGTGACCCTGCCGACGGCAAAAGGGACACTTGTTCCGACTTGTCCTCGCTTCCTTCGTGATATCCACTCTTTCACTTGCAGGCCTACCGCCAAATCTTTCAGGCCGTTTCCTGCTTGCTTCTTGTTGAGGGGGCTGCCTACGTCCCAGAGGTGGTCGTATGCTCCAAGCCTGGGCCTGGATACGTGGGTGGGAAGTTTTTTTTTTTTTTTTTTTTACATTACAAGGGCACTGGCCAAGGGCAAACAAAGTGTTGGAAAAAAAAAATCCCGCTGGTTGCCAGGCCCTGTTAAGAGGAAAGTAGGCCAAAAGAAAAACAAAAAAATCTAAAAGGAGGGTCCAGTTAACGTAAGAGGTGTCTTGACACTCCTCTTTTGAAAGAGTTTAAGTCATAGGCAGGTGGAAATACAGACACAGGTAGAGAGTTCCAGAGTTTACCAGTGTAGGGAATGAAGGAGTGAAGATACTGGTTAACTCTTGCATTAGGAAGATGGACAGAATAGGGATGAGAAGAAGTAGAGAGTCTTGTGCAGCGAGGCCGCAGGAGGGGAAGGCATGCAGTTAGCAAGTTCAGAAGAGCAGACAGCATGAAAACAGCGGTAGAAGACAGATAAAGATGCAACATTGCGGCGGTGACTTAAAGAATCAAGACAGTCAGTTAGAGGAGAAGAGTTGATAAGACGAAAAGCTTTAGATTCCACCTTGTTTAGTAAAGCTGTGTGTGGATCCCCCAGACATGAGAGCCATACTCCATACACGGGCGGATAAGGCCCTTGTACAGAGCAAGCAGCTGGGAGGAGAGAAAATGGACGAAGACGCCATAGGACACCTAACTTCTTGGAAGCTGATTTAGCAAGAGTAGAGATGTGAAATTTCCAGTTTAGATTTTTAGTGAAGGATAGACCGAGTGTGTTTAATGTAGAGGAGAGGGAAGTTGAGTGTTATTGAAGAAGAGAGGATAGTTGTCTGGAAGGTTATGTCGAGTAGATAGTTGTAGAAATTGAGTTTTGAGGCATTGAACAAAACCAGGTTTTCTCTGCCCCAATCAGAAACAAGTGAAAGATCAGAAGTTAGGCGTCCTATAGCATCTCGCCTTGAGTCATTTAATTGTTGTTGGGTTGGGCGTCTGTTGAACGCTGTTGAATAATGCAGGGTGGTATCATCAGCATAGGAGTGGATAGGGCATTGAGTCAGATTTAGGAGATCATTGATGAATAATAGAAAGAGAGTGGGTGATAGGACAGAACCCTGTGGAACACCACTGTTGATAGTTTTAGGGAAGAACAGTGACCGTCTACTACAGCAGCAATAGAACGATCGGAAAGGAAACTGGAGATGAAGGTACAGAGAGAAGGATAGAATCCGTAGGAGGGTAGTTTAGAAATTAAAGATTTGTGCCAGACTCTATCGAAGGCTTTCGATATGTCAAGGCCGACAGCAAAGGTTTCACCGAAGTCCCTAAAAGAGGATGACCAAGATTCAGTTAGGAAAGTAAGAAGATCACCAGTAGATCTGCCTTTACGGAAACCATACTGGCAATCAGAGAGAAGGTTGTGAGCTGATAGATGCCTCATTATCTTCCTATTAAGGATAGACTCAAAGGCTTTAGAAAGGCAGGAAATCAAAGCTATAGGGCGGTAGTTAGAAGGATTGGAGTGGTCACCTTTTTAGGGACAGGTTGAATGTGAGCAAACTTCCAGCAAGAAGGATAAATAGAAGTAGAGACACAGATGAAAGAGTTTGACCAGGCAGTGAGCGAGTTCAAGCACAGTTTTGAGAACAACAGGAGGGACTCCATCCGGACCGTAAGCCTTCCGAGAATCAAGGCCAGAGAGGGCCAGGAAAACGTCTTTATAAAGAATTTTAATTTTAGGGATGAAGTAGTCAGAGGGTGGAGGAGTAGGAGGAATATGCCCAGAATCATCCAAAGTTGAGTTGGTAGCAAAGGTTTGAGCGAAGAGTTCAGCTTTAGAAAAGAAGAGACAGCTGTAGAGCCATCTGGATGAAGTAAAGGAGGAAAGACGAAGAAGTAAAGTTGTTAGAGATATTATTGGCTAGATGCCAGAAATCTCGAGAGGAGTTAGAATTGGAAAGACTTTGACATTTTCTATTGATGAAAGAGTTTTAGTAAGTTGGAGAATAGATTTGGCATGATTACGGGCAGAAATATATAGGGCATGAGTTTCAGCAGTTGGATGGCTACGGAACCGTTTGTGAGCCGCCTCTCTATCATTGACAGCACGAGAACAAGCAGAGTTAAACCAAGGCTTTTTAGCTTTAGGGTTAGAGAAAGTATGAGGAATGTATAGCTCCATGCCAGAGATAATCACCTCTGTTATGCGCTCGGCACAAAGAGAAGGATCTCTGACATGAAAACAATAATCATCCCAAGGGAAATCAGAATAGTACTGCCTTAGTTCCTCCCACTTAGCAGAGTTAAAATGCCAGAAGCACCTCCGCTTAGGCGGGTCCTGAGGCTGCACTGGAGTGATAGAACTGGTAACGGAAATTAGATTGTGGTCGGAGGAGCCCAACGGAGAGGAAAGTTTAACAGAGTAAGCAGAAGGGTTGGAGGTTAGGAAAAGATCAAGAATGTTGGGCGTGTCTCCAAGGCGGTCAGGAATACGGGTAGGGAACTTCACTAGCTGCTCTAGGTCATGAAGGATAGCAAAGTTGAAGGTTTGTTCACCAGGTTGGTCAGTGAAAGAAGATGAAAGCCAAAGCTGGTGGTGAACATTGAAATCCCTAAAATGGAGATCTCAGCAAAGGAAAGTGAGATAAGATGTGCTCCACCTTGGAAGTCAAATAGTCAAAGAATTTTACATAGTCAGAGGAATTAGGTGAGAGGTATACAGCACAGATGAATTTAGTTAGAGAGTGACATTGAAGTCTTAGCCAGATGGTAGAAAATTCTGAAGATTCAAGATTGTGGGCACGAGAGCAAGTGGTGTCGTTACGCACGTATGCGCAACATCCAGCTTTGGATTGAAAATGAGGATAGAGCAAGTAGGAGGAACAGAAAAGGGCTGCTGTCAGTAGTCACAGACAACTGTGTTTCAGTTAGGAAGAGAAGATGAGGTTTAGTAGAGGAGAGGTGGTGTTCCACAGATTGAAAATTAGAACGAAGGCCACGAATGTTGCAGAAATTGATAGTGAAAGTATTAGATGAAGTGTCAAGACACCCAAGGTCGACAGCAGAGGGCAGTCCGACCTGGGGACATTTATGGTCCCTCCCAGAGGGGACTCCGAGGCAGGGCGTGGTGAAGCCATTATTAAATTTTGATTTGAAGAGAGTGTAAAAGTGTAAGGTGTTGTAGTGTAGTGTAGGAAGTAGTAGAAGTTGTCTTTAGAGGGCAGGCTGCAGCTGCTCAATTGTATAAATGAGACCACAAAGGGAACCGGGAAGAGAGGACACGGGAATCACTCAGTCTGCAGCACTGCCTACATCCCCGTAAGTACCTCTCCTGGAGTATTCCACCGGGCGGCAGGTGACTACTGCCTACTATATATATATATATATATATATATATATATATATATATATATATATATATATATAAATATATTTGGCGCAACCTTATTGGTTAGGTCACTGCGTGGTCTGGTAGGGATAGCGATGTGGTTGGCTGATCCTCCAATTCCCCTCGTGACTTCTGGCATCTGACCCAAAACATCAATAACTTAACTTCTTTATCTTTCTCTCCTTCATATCATCCTAATGGCACCACTGCCATCTCATCTGCCTCTAAAGCTGAATTCTTCTCTCAAACCTTTGCTAAAAACTCCAGCTTGGATGATTCTAGGCTTGTTCCTCCCTCTCTTTTCCCTCTGACGATTTCATACCTACAATTAATGTTCTTCATAATGATGCTTTCCATGCCCACACTGGTCTAAACACTCTGAAAGCTTATGGACCTGATGGGGTCCCTTCTATTGTTCTCCAAAACTGTGCTTCCATGCTTGCACCTCTCAGATGGGAACCGCCTTGTCGTGGTGTGGGGGCTTGCGTGCCCCTGTGACCTGGCGAGCTAGGCTAGAGGGGCTTAGGCCCCTGCTCTGCCCTTTCGAGGGGAAGAGGGTTACCCATGCTAGTACGGTCTCCAGTGAGGAGCCAGACTAAATGGTTCCTACGTAGGCTGCCAGTGGACAGCGGAGCCACCCGCTGAAGGGATTTCCCAGTAGGGGCCGTCCTGTGCTGGATGGTTGGGTGTCCAGGCTGGGATGCTTTGGGAGGGGGGTCTCAGCTCTGTCGTGGACAAGCATTCGTAGCATGTGGGGCCTTTTTTTAAAACGACTGGTCCGCATGGGGACGAGGTACCCAGACCACGGTAGCCAGCGCTCCTTCCCATTGTAGTCCCAGTAGGTGGTTTCCCTTGCCCCTGGAGCCAATTTTTTTTTTATAACTTTATACATATGATTAAACACAAAAAAACTGTCAGGTTCTCGTGAGGTGGCTGACCTAACCCGCGAGACGTCATCTTCAGGTCTGAGTGGGAAGGAGGATTCCCCTCCACAAGAGCCTCCCACAGCTCCTGTGGGAACAGTCTCCTGTTCTGGGAGTTCTTCTGAGGGACGTATTTCTGCTGCATATGACTCGCTTGTGATGGTAAATGTTAACCCATCATTTTCTTATCACGCCTTGCACTCCCTTCTCAAGGTGTATGGCACGGTTGTTCGCATTCGACTTGTTTATGATAAGGATGAAACCCGTCTGGCTTATGAACATGTGGCATCCCTGCCCCTTGCTGGCTCTGACTTTAAGACAGAACTTCTCCACTCGCGCAATATTTCGGACAGTGACACGGACTACATCCCAAAACTTTTTGGCCACTATTCAGAGAATTTAGTTCCTGAAGTCCGCCAGATCCCGCCTCCACGTTGGTTTGTGGCCTACTACAGAAATGGGCATGAGAATTTCATCTATGCCTCCCAGTACTTGTCCAAAGAGATCAGCACGATTCCTGAGGGAAATCTCAAGAAATACGGGAAGGGAATGCGCGTGCGAGCGAAAGATATCACGCAGGCAAGGATGTTGCAACATCTACCATGTCCTTCTCACAGCATGTTTGAGACTATTAAGGCATATCCCACCTTTAATTACAGTAAAGGTTGTGTGTACAGTCAGGATCTTTATGATTTTCCTGACGGAAATACTGGCTATGTGTCCTACCTCAGTCCAGAAGGCAACTAAGATGAGGAACTCCTCCAACATGGTCCTTCTCACCATCTTTGGGTCCACCCTTCCTGACCGTGTTAATGTCGGGCCTATTAATTTTAGGGTGAGGCGTTTTGTTTCTCGTCCTCTTCAGTGTTTCTCATGTTATTCGTAGTTCACGGCAAAAGTTCATGAAAAGAAGCTACTCGGTGTGGTAATTGCTCTGCACTAGACTTACATTCAGAGGAGTATTGCAATGCCGCAGCTTATTGTTTCCATTGCCGTGATGCTCACCAGGTACGTTCCAGGCAATGACCCAGGTATCGCCTGGAGCAGGACATTCTATTGCTTGCTAACACTCAGTTCATCAGTCTCGGTAGCGCCCGCCGTGAACTCCTGTACCGCCAGAAGGCCGGTACTGGTGCGACATCCTATGCTTCTTTGGCCGCTCGCTCTTCAGTTGAGTCTGCCGGTCCGAAGACCACTCCTGCTACCTCTCGCACTGTTGGGGCGGTTGGTTCTGTTCACTTGGCCAATAGGTTTGCCCTTTTGTCCGATGACTCAATTGAGTCACCTACAAGAAGCGACGAGAATAATACGGACTTGACCAAACTAACCCATGTAGTGGATGTCCATTTGCCTCCTGCATCGCCTAAGCTTTTGAAGAGCATGACCAAACGGCACCGCGGCTCTGCGGAGTCGTTAGATTTAGTTCAGCCTAAGTAGTCTAAGGTTTCTCCCGGTGCACATAATCGTGAGTCCTCCTGGGAATGCTCTACTAGGGTAGCTCCAGTAGTTTCTGTTCAGCCTCCTGTGACACCCTCTGTCTGAGATCGGGCTTCTTGTGATGAGGACGGTCTTTGCATGGAGACGTCCGATGATATTGTCACAGCCGTCCCTCGTGGACCCACTGTATCGGAAAGTGCAGTCCTGCCTGATCCTCGTCCTCTGAGGACCGGAAGGAGTGATGATAGTTCGCATCACTCACCGGTAGGCCGAAAGGCTGCGGTCCAGCGACCCGGTACATCTCAACTCCAGGTGTCTTCTCGTCGGTTCATTATTTCTAGTCAGGTGAGTCACGGGCAGCCCATTCAAAAGGCTCACCCGTCCACTGCACCTAATTAGTCATCTTCAAGCTTCTACAGTGGAATTGTAGAGGCCTTCGCGCCTCGTGGGGGGAACTCCGAGCTTTATTGTCTAGTCTTCTTGGCTATCGTGCCTTTTTTAATACTCCTTTCCCTGACCAGGGCCACCACGGTGGCACAGCTATACTTGTCCGTCAAGACATACCTCTTGTCCTCTTGCAACTCAACTCTCCTCTTCAGATGGTTGTTGTTAAGGTTTTTATGGGACGATCCTACACTATTTGCAGTATATATATCCCTCCCCAGCTTCCTGTCTCCACGGGTGAGCTTGACGGCCTGGTGCGTCAGCTTACTCCGCCTTTTCTTTTATTGGATGATTTTAACGGACGTCACCCATTGTGGGATGAAGGTGCTAGTAATCCTCGTGGGGTTTTAATCGGGTCTTTTATTGAGGGATGTTACACATTTCCACAGTCCTACTGGGACTTTTACCACTATCGATTTTTCTCTATGTACATCTAATTCTTTCCTTGATTTTAAATGGCGGGTACTACCGGATTTACACGGTAGTGACCACTTTCCGAATTTATTATAATCTGTGAACTCTGAGACACAGTCCCGGCCCCCACGCTGGGTTTTAGACAAGACAGATTGGCCTCGATTCACAGATCTTAGCTCTTGTATCCGTCCGCTGGCTGACTTTTCTACTTGTGCTGAGGCTGTTGATTATTTTCCTGATTTTTTACATTCCGCAGCGCTTCAGACAATCCCTAGGACGTCCGGTCCTAAGCGTCCCGTTCCTTGGTGGAATGCAGCATGCACAAACGCTGGGAAAGCGAAACGGGCAGCTTTCTCTCGTCTCTGGCGACATCGTGGGGATCCGCAGTGCCTGGATGCTTTTCGACGCTGCCGAGCTCGGGTCCGCCGCGTTTTGAAAGAGGCACAAAGAGCCTCTTGGAAAGTTTATGTGTCTTCCATTAACGCCCGTACTCCTCTTACGGATGTGTTTAGCAAAATCCGCCGAATTGCTGGGAAGTATTCTGTTCCTCCTCCACCAGTTTTGTGGTCTGCTAGGCGAACGGAGGCAGACCCTAAAACAGTCGCCGACCTCTTCAAGGAGCACTTTGCCAGTGTTTTCCGGAGGCATCCTGCAGCCCCAGGCGCACGTCACCACCAGAGAATGGAATGGCATAAATTTTTCTTCCGCTGGAGGGGAGTCTTATAATGTCCCATTCTCTGCTTACGAGTTGTGGACTGCTTTGTCTCAGTGTCATGACTCTTCTCCTGGGCTAGACGACATTCCTTATGCCTTTTTGCGTCACAAATCTGACCGTGCTTTTAACTTTTTATTAAATCTTTATAATATGATTTGGCATACCGGTGAATTTCCATCCTCTTTGGCTGTGGCAGTTGTTCTCCCATTTCCGAAGCCTGGAAAGATAATTTCCAGGCTACGACCTGCCGTCCTATATTTTTGACATCCTGCATTTGTAAAGTTTTAGAAAAGATGGTAAATGTTGTTAGAAAAGGTCGAAAATGTAAGACTCATGTGGAGGAAGTACTTGTCATCGGTACAGTACGGCTTCCGAAAGATGAGGTCTACTACTAATGCTCTTTTATCCCTAGAGTCTTCCATTTGTGAGGCCTTCACTAATCACCACCATCAAGTAACTGTGTTTTTTGACCTGGAGAAGGCCTACGACACGGCTTGGTGTCATGTCATTTTACAGTCTTTGTTTAATTTTGGCCTTCGTGGCCACCTTCCTCTTTTTATCCAACAGTTTTTATCCAGACGTTTTTTACGGGTTCGAGTTGGGAGTGTTCTCTCTGAGGCTACTGCTCTAAATGATGGCGTTCCACAGGAAAGTATTCTTAGTGTTATATTATTCGCAGTCGTCATTAATGGTGTTATTGATACTCTCCCAGATGGCGTTCACAGCTCTTTATATGTTGATGATTTATGTATTTCTTTTGCTGCTGCTAGGATGTCACTGATTGAGCGCAAGCTCCAACTGGTGATCAATAGGGTGTCCAGTTGGGCCAACATGAACGGTTTTCGATTCTCCACCTCCAAGACCGTAGCCATGCATTTTTGTCGCAACCGTGGTGTCCATCCAGACCCGGATTTATACCTCGCCAATAGACGCCTCTCATGCGTGGAGGCGATTCGATATCTTGGCCTTTCATTTGACAACCGTCTCACCTGGGTTCCCCATTTCCGTTCTCTTAAGGCGTCTTGTCGGCAGGCATTATCCCTTCTTCGGGTTTTAAGTCACACCTCTTGGGGTGCGGACAGGGACACGTTGCTGCTGCTTCACCGTACACTCATACTTCCGAAGCTGGAATACGGCTGTGAGATCTACTCATCCGCAACGGATGCACGATTACGCACGCTTGACCCCGTGCATCATGCTGGGGTCCGCTTGGCTACAGGTGCATTTCGGACATCTCCAATACCTAGTCTTCTAGACGCTGGTTTCTGGCCGCTCGACCTCCGGCGCCAGTCTTCGATGCTTCGGTGTTGGTTTAGCACCCACCGTCTTCCCGATTCTGTCCCTTGTCTGTCTATGTTGCGGGACTCGCGTTCGCAGGCGTATGTCACTCGACCTAGTCTACCAAAACCTTTTGGCCTTCGAGTGGCAAACCTCATGTTGGATTTGTCCATCGACCCCATTCCTGTCTACTCTTTCCGGCTCCCACGAGTTAGTTCTTGGCAGCTTCCGGTTGTTTCAAAATGCCCTCCTGCCATGGATGGCAAGAAGGATTCTCTGGCAGCTCTGTTCCACACCCGGTTTTTAGAACACTGTTTTATCCATTCTGATGACATCCCCGTTTTTACTGATGGTTCCAAATCCGACGCAGGCGTTGGGTTTAGTGTTGTTTTCCCTCTTTTTATCGGTCTGGCAGGCTTCCTTCGGTAGCCTCCGTCTTTACTGCGGAGCTGTCTGCCATAGTCCTAGCTTTACAGAATATTTTCACTCTCCCTATTTCGTCTTTCACAATTTTTAGTGACTGTCGCAGTGCTCTTACTGCTCTCTTTTGCACAGTCTCTCTTAATCCTTTGGTTTTATCAGTCCTGGAGTGGCTATATCTTCTTACTAAACGAGGATATCGTGTTGGGTTCTGTTGGGTCCCTGGTCACGTTGGTGTTCAAGGGAATGAACACGAAGACCGCCTCGCTAAAGAGGCAGCAAATCGCCCTCCATCTCCTGCCCCTGTTCCGTTTCGAGATGTATTTCACTCTATTCGTGTGGTGGTTGCAGCATTATGGCAGAGGAGATGGCTAACGGGGGGGTCGCAACCTCGAAAATGGAAGAGATCACTACTTCCACTATCCCTCAGTGGACATACTTCCATGTCCGGGATTGCCGTGCACAGACTTTATTGGCGCGACTGCGCATAGGTCACACGTACCTTACACAAAGGTACCTTTTGACCAGGGACCTCCAGCCTTACTGTGAAGACTGCCTGGTGCAGCACCTGTTGGTGGAGTGCCCTAGTTTGATCGAGTTACGACACCGCTACCTCTACCGGTGTCGCGGTAGAGATAGCGGTGTCTACTATCTCTCAATGGTCCTTAGACCAGAGTGTCTGGTTCAAGGCCATGACGTTTTTAGGGGTTTGGGAGAAAGTGGCCTTCTCCCAAAGCTATGAATTTTATTCTTATTTTATTATGTATTTTAATATTTTATTTAGTTTTATTGTCCTTTTTTTTTGTTTTTAAACTACTGTATTGTTTTTAACTGTTTTTAGACATTTTAAATTTTTGAAGCGGCGCAATATGACCTTGGCTGTGGTGGCGCCTTTTTTAAAATCCATCTATCCATCCTTATCGGCGGTGTCGAGCTTGGGCCCGCCGCGTTTTGAAAGAGGCACAAACAGCCTCTTGGAAAGCTTACGTATCTTCCATTAATGCCCTCACCCCTCTTACGGATGTCTTTACCAAAGTCCGCCGAATTGCTGGGAAGTATTCTGCTCCTCCCCCACCAGTTTTGTTATCTGCAGGGCGAAGACTGTCGCCGACCTCTTCGCGGAGCACTTTGCCAATATTTCCCGGAAGGATCCTGCAGCCCCGGGCGCACGTCACCGACAGAGAATGGAATGTCTTGGCATAAATTTTTCTTCCTCTGGAGGGGAGTCCTATAATGTCCCTTTCTCTGCCTACGAGCTGCGAACTGCTTTGTCCCAGTGTCATGACTCTTCTCCTGGTCCTGATGACATTCCTTATGCCTTTTTGCGTCACATGTCTGACCGTGCTTTTAACTTTTTATTAAATCTTTATAATATGATTTGGCATACCGGTGACTTTCCATCTTCTTGTGCTGTGGCAGTGGTTCTCACATTTCCGAAGACTGGGAAAGATCATCTCCAGGCTACAAATTACCTATATCTTTGACGTCTTGTATTTGTAAAGTGTTAGAAAAGATGGTAAATGTAAGACTCATGTGGTACTTGGAGAGGGGGAAGTACTTGTCATCGGTACAGTATGGCTTCCGTAAAATGAGGTCTACTACTGATGCTCTTTTATCCCTAGAGTCTTCCATTTGTGAGTCCTTCGCTAATCATCACCATCAAGTAACAGTCTTTTTTGACCTGGAGAAAGCTTACGACACGTCTTGGTGTTATGGTATTTTACAGTCTTTGTTTAATTTTGGCCTTCGTGGCTACCTTCTCCTTTTTATCCAACACTTAGTGTTATATTATTCGTAATGGTGTTATTGATACTCTCCCAGATGGCGTTCACAGCTCTTTATATGTGGACGACTTGTGCATCTCTTTTGCTGCTGCTAGGATGTCACTGATTGAGCGAAAGCTCCAACTGGCAATCAATCGAGTGTCCAGTTTGGCCAACATAAATGGTTTTCGTTTCTCTACCTCAAAGACCGTGTCTATGCATTTTTGTCGTAATCGTGGCGTTCATCCAGATCCCGATTTATATTTAGCCAATAGACGCATCTCATGTGTGGAGGCCACTCGATATCTTGGCCTATTGTTTGACAACCATCTTTTTACTTTTCTTTTTTTTTTACGTAGGGAAGAGGGCCAGACAAGGGCAAAAAAAAGAAAGTTAGAAAAAATCCCACTTGAGCGCTGGCTCTCCAAAGAGTGCCAAAACCGTCAGCCAGAATTAGGGGAGCAAATGCCTTGATACCTCCCTCTTAAAAGAAGATAAGTTGTAAGAATTCGGAAATACAATTGCAGGGAGGGAGTTCCAGAGTTTACCAGTGATGGGGATGAATGATTGAGCGTACTGGTTCCCCATTTCCGTTCCCTTAAAGCGTCCTGCAGGACGGTACTATCCCTTCTTCCGGTTTTAAGTCACACCTCTTGGGGTGCGGACAAGGACACGTTGCTGCTGCTTCACCGTACACTCATACTTCCGAAGCTGGAATACGGCTCTGAGATCTACTCATCCGCAACGGATGCACGACTACGCACGCTTAACCCCGTGCATCATGCTTGGGTCCGCTTGGCTACGAGTGCATTTCGGACATCTCCAATACCTAGCCTTCTAGTGGATGCTGGTTTCTGGCCGCTCGACCACCGGCGCCAGTCTTCGATGCTCCGGTGTTGGTTTCGCACTCACCGTCTTCCCGATTCTGTCCCTTGTCTGTCAATATTGCGGGACTCGCGTTCGCAGGTGTATGCCACTCGACCGAGTCTACCTAAACCTTTTGGCCTTCGAGTGGCAAATCTTATGGCGGACTTATCTATCGACCCAACTCCTGTCCTCTCTTTCCGGCTCCCACGAGTTGGTTGTTGGCAGCTTCCTGTTGTGTCATTATGCCCTCCTACCATTGATGGCAAGAAGGATTTTCCACCAGCTCTGTCCCACTCACGGTTTTTAGAACACTTTTTTACTCATTCTGATGATATTCCTGATTTTACTGATGGTTTCAAATCCGACGCAGGCGTTGGGTTTAGTGTGGTTTTCCCCTCTTTTTATCGGTGTGGCAGCCTTCCTTTAGTGGCGTCCGTTTTTACTGCGGAGCTGTCTGCCATAGTCCTAGCTTTACAGATAATTTTTACTCTTCCTGTTTCGTCTTTTACAATTAACCCTTTGGTTTTATCAGCCTTGGAGTGACTATATTTTCTTACCAAACGAGGATATCGTGTTGGGTTCTGTTGGGTCACGTTGCTGTTCCAGGGAATGAAAACGCAGACCACCTCGCTAAAGAGGCAGTAAGTCGCGCTCCATCTCCTTCCCCTGTTCCGTTTCGAGATGTATTTCATGTAATTCGTATGGCGGTTGCAGCAATTTGGCAGAGGAGATGGTCGCAACCTCGAAAATGGCAGAGATCACTACTTCAACACTCCCTCAGTGGACATACACCGATGTCCGTGATCGCCGTGCACAGACTTTATTGGCGCGACTGCGTATAGGTCACAAGTACCTTACACAAAGGTAACACCTGACCAGGGACCCTCAACCTTACTGTGATGACTGCTTGGTGCCGCTCACCGTGCGGCACCTGTTGGTATAGTGCCCTAGTTTGACCGAGTTACGACACCGCTACCTCTACCGCTGTAGCGGTAGAGATAGCGGTGTCTATTATATCTCAAAGGTCCTTGGACCAGAGTGTCTGGCCCAGGGCCATGACAAAAGTTTTTTAAGTTTTTGCTTCTCCCAAAGCTATGAATTTTATTCATATCTTATTATATGTATTTTAAATTTTTTTTTGTTTTATTGTCTTTTTTTAGTTTTTAGCTACAATATTGTTTTTAACTGCTATGTATTTTAAGTTTTAAGTTCTATTTAGTTTTAGTTTTATATTATTTTTAGTTTTTTACCCTTCTACTGAATTGTTTTTAATGAATTTTAATTAGTTGTTGTTGTTGTTTTTATATATATATACATGTTAGTTTCATTTTCTTTTTTTGTACCGGCGCCATATGACCATTATTGTTTCGGCGCCAAAAAATTAAAATCCATCCATCCATCGATCACGATGTACCGCAGGAAACACAGACGACTTTGTTTACAAGTACGGCCGCCAATCACTCCTAGATCTACGACCTACAATGGATATACCGTCACGACCGTTCCTTTTAACCAACCTGAGGCGGCTATATGAAGCTTAAAACAGCCGGGATGAAATACAAAACAACTAATTCACGAAAAAGAAATTTCACAGGAAACGTGGAAGGAGAGGCGGAGTCAGGCCGAAACTGAGGAGGCGGGGCATCTGGACACCACTACCTACAATACTCTTCGGTAATGTACAATCAGTGCGTTACAAGATAGACGAATTTTCTGCAAACTGTAAATATATAAGGGATTTCCGGGAGAGCAGCTTCATTGCAATAACTGAAACGTGGCTGCAAGACCAGGATGATGATGTAACTGTGAGTGTTGACGGTTTTTCGCTAGTTAGGGGAGATAAGAAGGAGGTAGCGAAGCAGAGAGGAGGAGGAGTAGCGGTGTATGTAAATGATAGAAGGTAATTAATGTCAAGGAGCGTTTCTGTTGTGATGACCTGGAATTTCTAGTAATTACATGTAGGCCCTTCTACCTTCCGCGTGAATTTAATAATGTGACAATTATAAATGTGTATATCCCGCCTGATGCAAACGAGGAAAGAGCAAATGAATTATTACTAAACTGTGTTAACAAATACGAGAATGCTAATCCGGAAGGAATTATGATTGTGCTAGGTGATTTTAACCACTGTAATTTTCAACCAAGTGTACCTTTGTATCAGCAAACTGTTACTTGCCCCTCGAGAGGTAATAATATTTTAGACAAAATGTACTGCAACATAAGAAATAGTTATTGCTCTTATCAGAAATCAAAATTAGGAAATTCTGACCACAATATGGTACTTTTGGCTCCCACATATAAGCAAACTCTTAAATGTAAACCACATGAGAATATTAGTATACGGGATTGGAGTACGGAGGGAGCATATGGTTAGTCTCCAAGGTTGTTTTGATTGTACCGATTGGGATATACTGTATGATGAGGATGACGATATTAATGTAAATGTAGATGTTTTTAATTCATATATTAATTTTTGTACCGATATGATTGTCCCAACTAAGGAAGTTATTATATATCCTAATAATAAACCATGGATAAATTCTGACATCAAAGCGTTATTGAATGAAAAGAGGAGAACTTTCATAAATGGTGACCATATACAAAGGAGAATACAAAATCAATTAAATAAGAAAGTAATAGATGCTAAACATTCATATAAAATTAAAATTGAAAATTTATTCGTCAAATAAATCAAAAGGTGCTTGGAGTGGAGTAAAACTACTGTGTGGCTCTAAAAAGAAGCAACCCTTAATTGACCCACCAAATGTTCAGCAGTACGCAAATTGTTTGAACGCATTTTATGCTAGGTTTGATATGCAGGATTTTATGGAAGAACGTGAGAATATTTTGCCAATGATTAGGAATGTCAATGAAGAGCGAATAACTGTAACTAGGGAAGATACAATGAATTCTTTGAAAAGTATACAATGCGGAAAAGCAAGTGGGCCTGACAAAATTGGTTCTAAACTTCTGAAATCTTGTGCTGAGCAACTTGCAGACCCAATTAGTAAAATTTTTCAAGCTTCTTTTGATCAGAGTACAGTCCCGGAGATAATCCCTATTCCTAAATGCAACCACCTAAAGGAATTTAATGACCTTAGACCTGTAGCTTTAACATCAGCTATCATGAAATGTCTGGAACACATTGTGAAGAAACTTATTTGTATAAGCATTGCTACGTTAAGAGATAATTTACAATTTGCCTATTGCCAGGGTAGGAGTGTTCAGGATGCCAACTTAACCTTGCTTCATCGAACTTGTGATCATTTAGAGAACCGAAACTCACAGGTCAGAATTCTATTTATTGATTTTAGCAGCGCTTTTATTACAATCCAGCCACATGTATTACTAAACAAACTAAAAGAATTGAATGTCAACAGTAACCTAATTTTATGGAAAAATAGTTATCTTTCACAAAGGTCTCAATATACCAAGTTAAATAATGCTAAATCTAACATCATATTAACTAACACAGGGGCTCCACAAGGGTGTATCTTTTCACCGCTGCTATTTACTTCGTACACAAATAACTGCAAAAGCAACTACCATAGCTGTTCGATCATAAAATATGCGGATGATACTGCAATAGTAGGCAAAATGAATAGTGATAATTCAACCAAATTTTTTAATCAGTTTGATCATTTTGTTGATTGGTGTAACAATAACTTCCTAACCCTCAATGTAAAGAAAGCAAACGAAATGTTGATAGATTTTAGAGTAAACAAGCATGTACCTGACAAAAATTATAATAGCAAACGAATATGTTGAAAGAGTCCACGAATATACAAATACTTAGGCATTAGAATAATTAAATTAGATTAATTGAAATTAACAGGATCCGCAAATACACAGCAAGTTTACAAAAAATGTCAACAGCGTATTCATTTTTTAAGAATATTAAAGAGCATTCATGTAGATAGAACTATATTGTCTTTATTCTATAAGTCTGTAGTTGAATCAATCTTCTATTTCTCAATTGCCACATGGTATGGAAAATTAACATGTGGAGACAAGAATAAATTAGAAAAGATTGTGAAGACCGCAGGTAGACTACAGGCAAACACTTTTGTCAGTGGATGAACTGTACAACAGACAAGTAAGAAAACAGGTAGATAAGACCATGAAAGATGTAAATCACCCGCTTAACTATCATTATAACTTTCTCAGACCAGGCAGGAGATTAGCACTCCCTACGCAACACACAAGTAGGTATAAAAAGTCTTTTATTCCCAAGAGTATAAAACTATATAACCATTTAAGGACTTGATATGTATGGTAAATAAATATAACAATGAAGTACACAGATGTAGTGCGTGATCATGGTACTGTAATTAGCACACTTTAATTTTAAGTTTTTAATGTATAAATTATATTATAGTCTTAACAAGTGGATGAGTTCAATTGCCAAAACAAATTTCACATTGTATTTTGTATCCAATGTGACAATAAAGCTATCTATCTATCTATCTATCTATCTATCTATCTATCTATCTATATATATATATATATATATATATATATATATATATATATATATATATATATATATATATATATATATATATATATATATATATATATATATATATATATATATATATATATATATATATATATATATATATATATATATATATATATATATATATATATATACAAACAAATAGATTCTGACATGCAAAGATGTTGCAGTATTTAAAGTATTTTTACGGTTCTTGAATTTTGCTAAAAGTAATGAATAAAATTTTCAATTTCATATTTTATTAATACATTAATATGATATTGTATTTTATTTGCCAGATTTTCATGCAGACTCCCAGTCGACCGCCAGTGGGGAAGTATAGATGATGGTACTTGGACGGGAATGGTGGGAGAGGTGTACAGAGGGGCAGCCGCCATAGCTCTTGCGGCTTTAGATGCTACACCGGAACGCCGCTCAGCTGTTGACTTCCTTTTACCCATTTCTGATACCGAGTAAACACCATAAATATGTTTATTTTAATCAAATTCAGATTTATTTTTAATCAAATTCAGATTTATTATCTTGATTTCTCGCTCTGATCTCTTCTATCAGAAGATTGTATTTCGAGAGAGTCATGCTGCCACTACTACATTATAGTTTGCTAATGGACATCTTAAGAGCTTAGTACATAGTGGGAAATGCTGGACTAGGGACGAAAATTTTAAGAGTGCCACAATGAGTTTTAAATTTCTCAATACATTGCGTTACTGATGTTTGCGCTTTTCACTATTGAAAATAAAAAGAAAAAAACTTGCATATCCGATGAACATTCTTAAGATGGGAATTCTATTAATATATATTATTTGTACTGGTACTCTCTCTCTCTCTCTCTCTCTCTCTCTCTCTATATATATATATATATATATATATATATATATATATATATATATATATATATATATATATATATAGGCTGCGTTCCGTTGGAAGTTAGCACGCTGCCCCCGCAACCCCAACGGAACGCAAGGGAACGCGCAAGCCATACGGGTATTGTTGACAAAGATGGCCGTCCAAGCTGCTCTCCTCCTCCTCGCTCAAGAGCTCGCAAAAGACCCTCTGTTGGACGCTGCAGAGCTCCTCTTAGCACGAGAGGAGGAAATATTGCTGAGGCAAGAGGAAGAGGGAGAAGAGAGGTTGCCAAGGCAAGGAGAAGAGGGAGATGATAGGCCGCCAAGTCCTGTGAGGGTCAAGGACTATGCAGAGATGATAGTGCCTCTTTACTCCGGGAAAGACTTATAGAACACTTTCGAATGCAAAGGGAAACTGTCCCTGCAGCCACAGGTGCTGGAGGGGCCTCTGCAGCAGCTACCATGGCGGTAGAGGCTGTCTCTTCTGCCTCAGAGGCTGTGTGAAGAAATGCGACACATATAACACCGTCTTTTATTGCTATAAA
This sequence comes from Portunus trituberculatus, assembly GCF_017591435.1. Lineage (NCBI taxonomy): Eukaryota > Metazoa > Arthropoda > Malacostraca > Decapoda > Portunidae > Portunus > Portunus trituberculatus. Next base: position 27,649,273 of record NC_059285.1, read on the forward strand.
TACTAATATTTTCGTCATATTGCCTTATTCCAGCATTCTACAAGGGATAACAGACTTACCACATTGTTTTTGATGTTCTGTGACGTCGCATAAGCTGTCAAAATAGCATTTACATCCCCCACACTGATAATATAGTGGTGAAGCGGCGGACGTCTGCGGTTTGTTGATAAACAATAGTTGCCAGACACCGCCAAGCATTCACCTCCGAGGAGCGCAAGGTCCCGCACGCTCCCGCAAGGCGAGCCCTATGCTGGTCCCCCCCGATTCGGGGGAAGTATGCCATACTGTACGCCATACGGTCCCCAACGGAACGCGGCCCTGGGATCATCGTCTTATCTACTACGCTAATGCCTCCCAAAATATGCAGATAGGTCACAATAGGAAGAGAGGCATGAGATAGAGGAGATAGCAAGAGATGCACCATTCCGGAGCTTAGAAAGAGACTGAAGACAGTCAGTCAGAGGAGAGGAATTAATGAGACAAAAACCTTTTGATTCTACCCTATCTAACAAAACTGTGTGAGTGGAACACGTATCAAACATACGAAGAATACTCCATACAAGGACGAATATGGACCTTGTACAAAGTTTGTATCTGGAGGGGTTAGAAAAACTGGTGACGAAGCCAAACATCATAGAAGCTGTTTTAGCAAAAGATAAGATGTAAAGTTTCCAGTTTACATTATGAGTAAAGGACAAACCGAGGATATTCAGTGTAGAAAATGGGGACAGCTAAGTGTTATTGAAGACCCCCTTAGATGGGAACCCCCTTGTGGTGGGGGGGGGAGCTTGCGTGCCCCTGCGACCTGGCGAGCTAGACTAGAGGGGGCTTAGGCCCCTGCTCTGTCCTTTCGAGGGGGACAGGGATACCCATGCTAGTAAGGTCGCCAGTGAGGGGCAAGACTAAATGGTTCCTACGTAAGCTGCCAGTGGACCAGCGGAGCCACCCGATGGAGGGATCGCCCAGTAGGGGCCGTCCTGTGCTGGATGGTTGGGTGTCCAGGCTGGGATGCTTTGGGAAGGGGGTCTCAGCTCTGTCGTGGACAAACTTTCGTATCATGTGGGACCTTTTTTTAAAACGACTGGTCCGCATGGGGACGAGGTACCCCGTCCACGGCAGCCAGCGCTCCCTCCCATTGTAGTCCCAGTAGGTGGTTTCCTTGCCCCTGGAGCCAATTTTTGTGTAGCTGTTTTTTTTTTTTTTTTTATGGGAAAACACAAGAAATCTTCAGATTCTCGTGAGGTGGCTGACCTGGCCCACGAGACGTCATCTTCAGGTCTGAGTGGAAGGAGGATTCCCCTCCACAAGGGCCTCCCACAGCAGTCTCCTGTTCTGGGAGTTCTTTTGAGGGTTGCGTTTCTGCTGCATATGACTGCCTCTTGATGGTAAATGTTAACCCATCATTTTCCTATCACGCCTTGCACTCACATCTCAAGGCGTATGGCACGGTTGTTCGCATTCGACTGGTTTATGACAAGGACTTTCCTTCTAACCGCTGCTATGTGACGTTTATGTCATGTGATGAAGCCCGTTTAGCTTATGAACATGTAGCATCTCTGTCCCTTGCCAACCATAGCTTTAAAACTGAATTTCTCCAGTCACGTAATATTTCAGACAGTGACATGGATTACATCCCAAATGTTTTTGAAAACTATATAGAGAATTCAGTTCCTGAGGTCCGCCAGATCCCGCCTCCTCGTTGGTTTGTGGCGTACTATAGAAATGGGCGTGGGAACCTCATTCATGTCTCCCGGTATCTTGCCAAAGAAATCGGCACTATTCCTGAGGGAAACCTCAAGAAATATGGTAAAGGAGTGCTAAAGCGAGCTAAAGATATTACACAAGCGAGGATGTTGCAACATCTCCCATGCCCTTTTGACAGCATGTTTGAGACTGTTAAAGCTCATCCCACCAATAATTATAGCAAAGGTTGTGTTTATAGTCAAGACCTTTATGAATTTCCACAGGAGAAAATACTATCAATGTGTCCTACTTTTCTGCAAAAGGTGACTAAGATGAGGAACTCCTCCAACATGGTCCTTCTCACTTTTTTTGGTTCAACCCTTCCTGACCGTGTTCATATCGGTCCTATCAACCTTAGGGTAGGTGTTACGTTCACCGGTTAAACTGGTAAGATTGGCATCGGAGAGCCGGTGAACAATAACAATAAAAAAAAACACTGCAGGTTCAACTGGTGAGGAAATGTAAAAGGGGGTAACTTTAAAAAGCTACTTTAATAACCCATAATGAAATTGACATATATAACAAGAAACATGAAACACAAATATATAACATGAAACACAGGAAAATGACATACACATATACATATAACACAGTAATAAATACAACAATAAAGAACCCAACTTAATACCTAACAATAATCCTAATCCTATATAGAGGCAATGTGGAAAACACGGACGAGGGAAGTGATACTTATGCGGTGTCGCAGTGGTGAAATGCTGGGTGATGGTTGATCCCACGGCAGAACCAAGAGGCGTTGTGTTCACTGGTTGAGGCTTGGATCTCAACTGCCAATCCAGAAAACCAAGAGCTGGCTCAACACTTTCGGTTGAGTCGAAAGGGCCGCGTGAATCCAACTTCGGGACAGTAGCGGGCTTCATGAAACGGTGACGTGGAAGGTTCACGAGACGGTGGCGTGGAAGGTTCACGAGACGGTGACGTGGAAGGGAGGCGGAGAGGTGGCGAACGAGGTAACAAGCGGAGGAGGTGATGGTAGTAATGCATGTTACGGGCGGGCCGTAACATTTCCTCCCCCCTAAGACCTCCGTAATGGGCTCATGAAGGAGGTGAGACGGAGATCTTGATAAGGCGTCGGCGATGATGTTGTCCACGCCCCACCACCAGACACAGCACCTCGCAAAGGAAGAACCTGCAGAAGCTTGAAGCGCACATCGGAGGAGACGATGACGAGGAGGCGATACACGAGCCAGACATCGGTGATGGTGGTGAGAGAGACCAGCCAGAACCAGATGAAAATGTAGATCTTCTCGTTGATGATGTTACCCGCCAGCACACACATGGTGTCGTGGGTCTCGATGGTTCCCGAAGGGCCGAACTTCCTGAAGGTGCACTTGGTGACTCTGGGGAAGATGCGTGTCATGGGATCGATGCGCTTCTCGGGGTCCATGTCAGGGAAGTTGATGACCTCCGTGCCGTAGGTGAGGAAGGTGCCGCCCAGGAACAGGTCGGTGAAGTAGATGTTGCCCTCAAGTCCTGAGTTATGTAATTTATAGCCCTCTGGAAGGTGGCAGGAGCATTAGACAATCAAAAGGGCATCACTGTGTATTGGTATAGTCCGAAGGGAGTGATGAAGGCGGATATTATTTGGGCCTCGTCCGAGAGGGAATCTGGTAGTAACCTTTAAGCAAGTCTATAGTGGTTACAAATTTGGCTACTCCTATACTATCTATAAGGTCCTCTATCAAGGGCAATGGGTAGGAGTCTGGCAATAACTTTTAAGATCAGACTGTTGTGAAGGTGTTAAGGAAAGAAACACCTCATCAAGGTTGGACATGATTTGGCTGTTTGAGGGGCGTCCTTTAGGTGACAAGAAGAGGAATTCGATGTCGGACTCTTCCTCGGGGGGCACAGGACCAGACTCCTTCCTATCAGACATACAGGTACAGCGCGAGACAAGTCGTCCTCTGGTTCTCTGGAGTGGTAAGGTTTCATTAGATTAATATGAACAAGTTGGGAATCCTTACGACGGTCAGGAGTGTGGACCACATAATTTAATGGACTTAGTTTTGAGCCACAACATAAGGTCCCATGAACTTACTGTGAAGAGCATTGCCTGGAGTGGGGAGAAAAGTAAAACCTTGTCTCCTGGTTTGAAACTTCTCATGACAGATTTGGGAAGAGAATTCTGTTGCATTTTAGTTTGAGATTTGAGGAAGTTTGATTTAGCAAAAGATCTGACTTCACTGATTTTATTCTTAAGGTTACTGATGTAGTCAGACACACTGGGGCTTGAAGGAGTATTTTGAGTAAACCATTGATCCTTTAATATTTTGAGAGGCCCCTGATCTGTCTACCATAGAGTAATTCAAAGGGAGTAACCTAAAGAATCTTGAGGAGATTCTCTTAAAGCGAAGAGAAGGAAAGAAATACTTTCATCCCAGTCTCCTTGATGCTCCAAGCAATACTTCTTCATCATGGATTTTAATGTTTGGTGAAACCGCTCCAGACAGCCTTGGGATTGGGGTGGTAAGCCGAGGAGGTAACATGGTCGATGTTTAGCTCATTCACTATCTGTTGGAAAAAATGGCTAGTGAAATTGCTACCCTTGTCAGACTGAATTTGTTTTGGAATTCCTACCGAGGTGAAAAATGTATTAGATGTTTTACAATGGTCTTTGATGTGATGTTCTTAAGAGGGAATGCTTCAGGGTACCTGGTAGTGGGATCCATGAGGGTTAACAAATACTGATTCCCTCGTTTGGTTTTGGGTAAGGGCCCTACGCAGTCTAGTATGATCTTTTCGAAGGGCTCCGTCTGAACTGGAATAGGCGTCAGAGGAGCTGGCACAAGGCGTTCGTTAGGCTTACCCACAACTTGACATATATGACATGTTTTACATAGTGTGACACATCCTTTTTCATTCCTGGCCAAAAAAATGTTGAAGAGCCTTCTTGTAGGTTTTTTGGATGCCTAGATGACCTGACAATCCATCATGAGCTAGTTCTATAATGGCTGGTCTTACAGACAAGGGATGACAACTTGATGTGTTTCTGACCAGGTGTCTAGTTGTTTCAGTTCAGGAGGTCTGTAGGCACGCATCAGGACTCCTTCCTGATAATAAAAACAAGGCAATTTAGACATATCCTTTGTCTCACTGGCCACATGTCTGATCTTAGCCAAAGTGAGATCCTGTTCCTGAGCATTAATCAAATTCTCCTTTGAAATTATGTTATTATACAAGTTGTCAGTAGAGGCAATCATTGGTGGAGGAGGTGATGAAAGGGCAGGGGACTTGGACTGAGACCTGGTGACTGCACACACTGGGAAGAAGTGAGGGATGTTTCGTCCAGGGTCTTAGTGGGACTTTCTGTTAAGGGAGAATCAAGAACAATTAAGTTTGGAACAGCCAAGTTACCCGCAAGATCATTACCCAGTACAAGATGTACCCCCGGTACTGGCAGTTCACCAGGTTTAATGGCTACCTCAACCTCTCCTGAAATGAACGGGCACTGTAAGCTAATATTAGCCAAAGGATAGGAGAGCTGTGATTCGAGACCTGTAAGGATCACCTTCTCCCAGTGAAAGCCTGTTTGATGTTAGGGATGACATCTTCCTTAAGATGGATTGGGCAGCACCTGTATCACGCAGAACCTTGATATTTATTGCCTTGTCTTTACCATCAGTCAGGACACTTTACCTTGATACATGTACGAGTCATAAAGTTCTAGAGGAGAGTTGACAGGGTTAGCTAGGGCCACTGGTTTCTTGTTCTCAAATGTGTTAGGTCTAGGGGACACAAAAGAAAATTGACGTTGAGAACCCTTGCAATTTGGGTGTCTACATTTCTGGATCGTGTGACCTGGCTTCTTACAGTATGTACACCAGGGGGAATTATATGCATTTGGCGAGAATCCGGTTGGCTTACCACCCGCCCCCAAAACCTTCCCCAAAGGAGGACCTAACATTAGACAGTGAACCACGACCTCTACTACCCAGGGATCCCATCAACAAAGCAAACGCATCAGCCACTTTAGCGGCAGACATAAGCTCACTCTCTCCCGTTCTTCCACATGCCTCAGAATATTAAATGGTAACTTGTTCTTCCATTCTTCCAGGACCATTAGATTGAGCAACTCCGAAAAGGTGGTAATGTTAAGAGCGGCTAACCATTTCTTAAATTGTCTTAGTTTCTCACTAGCGAATTCAACATAGGTGTGAGACTCTGGTTTCACATACTTTCGAAACTGCTGTCTGTATCCATCAGAAGTGATAGAGTAGGCGTCTAGAATGTTACCTTTGATCTCTTCATATTCTACCTCATCACTAAGGCCGTTGTATACCCTATAAGCTTTTCCTACTAGCTTAGGGACAAGGAGAGACACCCACTGATCCTTGGGCCATTTATTCCTATTAGCAATGCTCTCAAAAGCGCGAAATGACCCGTCAACATCAGATTCATCAAAAGGGGGAACTAGCGGAGCAGCTGTAGCAGGATTAAAGCTTGCTAACTGTTTCTTTATATCTATTTCTTCCCTCTAAACTTAGCGTCATTTCGTAGGGCTAACTCCTGAATTTCTAACTCTTTCTCCTGCCTTCTAAGTTGTAACTGAAATTCTCTCTCTTTATCTTTATCTTCTTTTTCTGCCTGTAGTTGCATTTGTTTTTCCTGTAGTTGCATTTGTCTTTCATGCATCCGGTATTCTAGTTTAAGCTTCTCAATTTCCCATTGACTTATCCTACTCTTATCCTGTTCTTCCTGGGGACTGTGTATTATAGTCCTCGTAGAGGCTGACATGGGAGTTAACTCTTCTATGGCATTTCCTAGCAACTGACCTTCTTGCACTAGATGTTCAACAACTACATTCTTAATGACCTCTTTAGTCATCTGAGACGTGATGGGAACATCAAAATGTTTAGCGATGGCTTTCCATTGGTCCTTCTTTATATTAGCATATTTAAGTTGTTCCAGAGAAGGGTCGGCACAAAATCTTCAACGTTAAACTGAGCGGAAGCCATATTAAATAGATGTTAAACCACAACAAAAAAATGATAAGCGAATTACTTAAGTGAGGAACTTGGCAGAGTGATAATAAAGGCAACCTTGAAATTACCTAGATTATACTTAAGTAAACACTTATGAGTACAATCACTAATGAGGGGTAAACTAGAGAGTTACGGCATTAAGAGGGATCCGGATTACTCTAGTTACGAGACTTGAGTGTGAGGAGCGAATTGTACTGAGACTTGTTATTGATAAGGAGGCGGATTAGTCTGAGAGACTAGTTAAAATGGCCGATTCTAACTAGCGAGAAAATGATCCGCGAAGTGAGGGCATTGAGGGTTCGCATGAACATATGATGATCCCAACACTTGGATAACACTTATTACACACCTGCCTATGTGCAAAAATAGAGATAAGTGCTATCGGTGAACACGCCTTTCTACCTGGTTTCCTGCTCTACCACTGCTATGCGATACCAATGAAAGTCACGAAGCACGTTTAACCCAAAAGGAGCCACTTGATCGCACAAAGGTAAATTTAAACCACACGCAGAGTAAGTCACAGAAAAAACACATCAGAGTCACAACACCACAGAAACACAAGCAATCACAGAAAAAAGTCACTGGAAAAATGGAACACTGAACATGGGTTATAATGGTCCTGTCACGGTCGCCAATTGTTACGTTCACCGGTTAAACTGGTAAGATTGGCATCGGAGAGCCGGTGAACAATAACAATAAAAAAACACTGCAGGTTCAACTGGTGAGGAAATGCAAAAGGGGGTCACTTTAAAAAGCTACTTTAATAACCCATAATGAAATTGACACATATATAACAAGAAACATGAAACACAGATATATAACATGAAACACAGGAAAATGACATACACATATACATATAACACAGTAATAAATACAACAATAAAGAACCCAACTTAATACCTAACAATAATCCTAATCCTATATAGAGGCAATGTGGAAAACACGGACGAGGGGAAGTGATACTTATGCGGTGTCGCAGTGGTGAAATGCTGGGTGATGGTTGATCCCACGGCAGAACCAAGAGGCGTTGTGTTCACTGGTTGAGGCTTGGATCTCAACTGCCAATCCAGAAAACCAAGAGCTGGCTCAACACTTTCGGTTGAGTCGAAAGGGGCCGCGTGAATCCAACTTCGGGACAGTAGCGGGGCTTCATGAAACGGTGACGTGGAAGGTTCACGAGACGGTGGCGTGGAAGGTTCACGAGACGGTGACGTGGAAGGGGAGGCGGAGAGGTGGCGAACGAGGTAACAAGCGGAGGAGGTGATGGTAGTAATGCATGTTACGGGCGGGCCGTAACAGTAGGGCGTTTTGTTTCTCGCACTCTTCAGTGCTTCTCATGCTATGGCTACGGTCACGGCAAAAGCTCGTGTAAGGAAGCTTCCCAATGTGGTAATTACTCTGCACTAGACTCACTTTCAGAGGAGCATTGCAATGGTGCAGCTTATTGTTTCCATTGCCGTGATGCTCACCAGGTACGTTCTAGGCAATGCCCCAGGTATCGTCTGGAGCAGGACATTCTACAGCTTGTCAATAGTCAATTTATCAACCTCGGTAGCGCCCGCCATGAACTCCTCTACCGCCAGAAGGACGGTACTAGTGCGACATCTTATGCTTCATTGGCCGCTCGCTCTTTGGCTGAGTCTGCCGGTCCGAAGACAACTCCTCCTGCTACCTCTCGCTCTGTTGGGGCGGGTGGTCCTGTTCATTTGGCCAAGAGGTTTGCCCTTTTGTCCGACGACTCAGTTGAGTCACCTGTAAGAAGCGACGAGAATAATACGGACTTGACCAAACTTACCCATATCGTTGATGTCCATTTGCCTCCTCCATCGCCTAAGCCTTTGAAGGGCATGACCAAACGGCACCGCGGCTCTGCGGAGTTGATAGAATTTGCTCAGCCTAAGCAATCTAAGGTTTCTCCCGGTGCACACGCTCGTGAGTCCTCCAGGGACCGCTCTGTTAGGGTAGCTCCAGTAGTTTCTGCTCAGCCTTATGTGACATCCTCTGTCTCAAATTGGGCTTCTTGTGATGAGGAGATGATGAAGATATTGTCACAGCTGCCCCTCGTGGACCAACTGTGTCAAAAATTGCATTCCAGCCTGACCCTCGTCCTCCGATGACCGGTAGGTGTGATGATGGGTCGCATCACTCACCGGTAAGCCGAAAGGCAGCGGTCCAACGACCTGGAACAACACAACTCCCGATGTCTTCTCGTCGCTTGAATATTTCTAGTCAGGCGAGTCACAGGCAGCCCCTTCAAAAGGCTCGCCCGTCCACTGCACCCAAATGGTTGTCTTCAAGCTTCTACAGTGGAACTGTAGAGGCCTTCGCGCCTCGTGGGGGGAACTCCGAGCTTTGCTGTCGGAGTTCTCTCCAGCCTGTGTAGCTCTACAAGAGACTATGATAGGTGATAGTACTTATTCTAGTCCTCCTGGCTATCGTGCCTTTTTTAACACTCCTTTCCCTGACCAAGGCCACCATGGAGGCATAACTATTCTAGTCCGTCAGGATATACCTGATATCCCGGTACAACTTAACTCTCCCCTTCAGGTGGTTGCTGTTAAGGTCTTTATGGGACGATTGGACACCATCTGCAGTTTATATCTCCCTCCTCGGCTTCCTGTCTCCAGGGATGAGCTTGACTGCCTGGAGCGTCAGCTGACTCCGCCTTTTCTTTTTTTGGGAGATTTTAACGGCCGTCACCCATTGTGGGATGAAGGTGCTAATAATCCTCGTGGGGTTTTAATCGGTTCTTTTATTGAGGATGAAGGATTGGAGGTTTTAAATTCTGGGGGTGTTACACATTTCCACAGTCCTACTGGGACTTTTACAGCTATCGATCTTTCTCTTTGTATATGTAATTCTTTTCTTGATTTTAATTGGCGAGTCCTACCGGATTTACACGGTAGTGACCGCTTTCCGATTTTATTAGAATCTGTGAACTCTAAGCCACAGTCCCGGCCCCCACGCTGGGTTTTAGACAAGGCAGATTGGCGTCGATTCACAGACCTTAGCTCTTTTATCCTTCCGCTGGCTGACTTTTCTACTTGTGCTGAGGCTGTAGATTATTTTACCGATTTTTTTATTTCTTTAACATTTCAGACAATCCCTAGGACGTCAGGTCGCTTTACTAAGCGTCCCGTTCATTGGTGGTCTCCGGCAACATCGTGGGGACCCGCAGTGCCTGGACGCTTTTCGGCGCTGCCAAGCTCGGGCCAGCCGCGTTTTGAAAGAGGCACAAAGAGCCTCGTGGAAAGCCTATGTCTCTTCCATAAACGTCCGCACCCCTCTTACGGATGTCTTCAACAAAGTCCGTGGAATTGCTGGGAAGTATCCTGCTCCTTCCCCACCAATTTTGTTGTCTGCTGGGCGAACGGTGGCAGACGCTAGGAATGTCGCCGACCTCTTTGCGGAGCACTTTGCCAGTGTTTTCCGGAAGCATCCTGCAGCCCCGGGCGCACGTCACCGCCAGAGAATGAAATCTCTCGGCATAAGCTTTTCTTCCGCTGGAGGGGAGTCTTATAATGTCCGTTTCTCTGCTTCCGAGTTGCGGACTGCTTTGTCCCAGTGTCACGACTCTTCTGGGCCAGATGACATACCTTATGCCTTCTTGCGTCACATGTCTGACAGTGCTTTTAACTTTCTTTTAAATCTTTATAATATGATTTGGCATACCGGTGACTTTCCATCTTCTTGGTCTGTGGCAGTGGTTCTCCCATTTCCGAAGCCTGGGAAAGATAATCTCCAGGCTACGAACTACCGTCCTATATCTTCGATGCTCCGGTGTTGGTTTCGCACCCACCGTCTTCCCGATTCTGTCCCTTGTCTGTCAATGTTGCGGGACTCGCGTTCGCAGGCAAATGTCACTCGACCGAGTCTCCCTAAACCTTTTGGCCTTAGAGTTGCAAACCTCATGGCTGAGTTATCTATTGACCCCACTCCTGTGTACTTTTTCCGGCTCCCACCAGTCGGTTCTTGGCAGCTTCCTGTTATGTCATTATGCCCTGCCATGGATGGCAAAAAGGATTTTCTGCCAGCTCTGTCCCACACACGGTTTTTAGAACACTTTTTTATGCATTCTGATGATATCCCTTTTTTTTACTGATGGTTTCAAATCCGACGCAGGCGTTGGATTTAGTATGGTTTTCCCCTCTTTTTATCGGTCTGGCAGCCTTCCTTCAGTGGCATCCGTTTTTACTGCGGAGCTGTCTGCCATAGTCATAGCTTTACAAATAATTTCTACTCTACCGGTTTCGTCTTTTACAATTTTTAGTGACTGTCGCAGTGCTCTTACTTCTCTCTCTTGCACTATATCCTTTAACCCTTTGGTTTTATCAGCCCTGGAGTGGCTATACCTTCTTACACAACGAGGATATCGTGTTGGGTTCTGTTGGGTCCCTGGTCACGTTGGTGTTCCAGGGAATGAACACACAGATCGCCTCGCTAAAGAGCCAGCAAATCGCGCTCCATCTCCTGTGTCTGTTCCGTTTCGAGATGTCTTTCCTCTAATTCGTGAGGGAGTTGCAGCAATTTGGCAGAGGAGATGGCTAACGGGTGTCGCAACCTCGAAAATGGGAGAGATCACTATTTCCTCTCTCCCTCACTGGACATACACCTATGTTCGAGATCGACGTTTACGGACTTTATTGGCGCGACTGCTTATAGGTCACACGTACCTTACACAGAGGTACCTGTTGACCAGGGACCCTCAACCTTACTGTGATGACTGCCTGGTGCCGCTTACTGTGCGGAAACCTATTGGTAGAGTGCCCTAGTTTGATAGAGTTACGGCGCTGTCGCGGTAGAGATAGCGGTGTCTATTATATCTCAAAGGTCCTTCGACCAGAGTGTCTGGCCCAAGGCCATGACGTTTTTAGATTTTTGGGAGAAGCTGGCCTTCTCCCAAAGCTGTGAATTTTATTTAATTTTATTATATGTATTTTAATGTTTTATGTATATTATTGTAGAATTTTGTTTTTTAATTACCATTAATTTTATCGTTTTTACTTGTGTTAGATATTTTACGATTTGTTTTAAACTCTTTTGGTTAAATTAAATAGTCCGCATGGGGACAAGGTACCCCGTCCATGGCAGCCATCGTATCCTCCCATTGTAGTCCAGTAGGTGGTTCCCCTTGCCCTTGAGGCTAATCTTTTGTGTTACTATTTTTTTATGGGAAAACACAAAAAACATTGAGGTTCTCGTGAGGTGGCTGACCTGGCCAACGAGACGTCATATTCAGGTCTGAGTGGGAAGGAGGATTCCCCTCCACAAGAGCCTCCCGCAGCAGTCTCATGTTCTGGGAGTTCTTCTGAGGATCGCATTTCTTCTGCATATGATTCCATTTTGATGGTAAATGTTAATCCATCATTTTCCTATCACGCCTTGCACTCACTTCTCAAGACGAATGGTACGGTTGTTCGCATTCGACTGGTTTATGATAAGGACTTTCCATCTAACCGCTGCTGTGTAACTTTATTGTCATGTGATGAAGCCCGTCTTGCTTATGAAAATGTAGCATCTCTGCCCCTTGCCGGCTCTGGTTTTAAAACTGAATTTCTCCAGTCACGTAATATTTCAGAGTGACATGGATTACATCCCAAATGTTTTTGAAAACTATATAGAGAATTCAGTTCCAGAAATCTGCCAGATCCCGCCTCCACGTTGGTTTGTGGCGTACTATAGAAATGGGCGTGGGAATTACATCCATGCCTCCCGGTACCTGTCCAAAGAAATAGGCACGATTCCTGAGGAGAATCTGAAGAAGTACGGGAAGGGGGTGCTTGTGCGAGCAAAAGATCTTACGCAAGCGAGGATGTTGCAATATCTCCCATACCCTTCTGATAGCATGTTTGAGACTGTTAAGGCTCATCCTACCGCCAGACATCCTATGCTTCATTGGCCGCTCATTCTTCGACTGAGTCTGCCGGTCCGAAGACAACTCCTCCTGCTACCTCTTGCTCTGTTGGGGCGTGTGGTCCTGTTCATCTGACTAACAAGTTTGCCCTTTTGTCCAATGACTCGGTTGAGTCATTTCTTAGAAGTGACGAAAACAATACGGACTTGACCAAAGTAACCCATGTAGTAGATGTCCATTTGCCACCTGTATCGCCTAAACCTTTGAAGGGCCTGACCAAGCGGCACCGCGGCTCTGCAGATTCGATAGATTTAGCTCAGCCTAAACAATCTAAGGTTTCTCCCGGTGCATGTGACCGTGAGTCCTCCAGGGACCGCTGGTGCGTCAGCTGACTCCGCCTTTCCTTTTATATGGAGATTTTAATGGCCGTCACCCATTGTTGGATGAAGGTGCTAGTAATCCTCGTGGGGTTTTAATTGTTTTCTTATTGAGGACAAGGGATTGGAGGTTTTAATTTCTGGGGATGTTATACATTTTCACAGTCCTACTGGGACTTTTACAGCTATCGATCTTTCTCTGTGAACATCTAATTCTTTCCTTGATTTTAATTGGCGGGTCCTACCGGATATACACGGTAGTGACTACTTTCCGATTTTATTACCACCTGTGAACTCTGAGCCACAATCCCGGCTTCCACGCTGGGTTTTAGAGAAGGCAGATTGGCCTCAATTCATAGACCTTAGCTCTTTTATCCGTCCGCTGGCTGATTTTTCTACTTGTGCTGAGGCTGTTGATTATTTTACCGATTTTTTCTATTTCAGTAGCGCTTCAGACAATCCCTAAGACGTCAGGTCGCTTTACTAAACGTCCCGTTCCTTGGTGGAATGCATTATGTACTAAAACTGTGCAAGAGAAACGGGCGGCTTTCTCTCGTCTCCGGCGACATCGTGGCAATCCGCAGTGCTTGGAAGTTTTTCGGCGCTGCCGAGCTCGGGCCCGGCGCGTTTTGAAAGAGGCACAAAGAGCCTCCTTTATGATGGTAAATGTTAACCCATCATTTTCTTATCACGCCTTGCACTCACTTCTCAAGGTGTATGGCACGGTTCTTCGCATTCGACTTGTTTATGATAAGGACTTTCCTTTTAACCGCTGCTATGTAACTTTTCTGTCATGTGATGAAGCCCGTCTGGCTTATGAGCATGTAGCATCCCTGCCCCTTGCTGGCTCTGGCTTTAAGACAGAACTTCTCTTCTCTCGCAATATTTCGGACAGTGACACGGAGTACATCCAAAATTTTTTTGGCCACTATTCAGAGAATTCAGTTCCTGAAGTCCGCCAGATCCCGCCTCCACGTTTGCTTGTGGCCTACTACAGAAATGGGTGCGGGAATTTCATCCACGCCTCCCGGTACTTGGCTAAAGAAATCGGCACGATTCCTGAGGGAAACCTCAAGAAATATGGGAAGGGAATGCGCGTGCGAGCGAAAGATATCACGCAGGCAAGGATGTTGCAACATCTACCATGTCCTTCTGACAGCATGTTTGGGACTATTAAGGCACATCCCACCTTTAATTACAGTAAAGGTTGTGTGTACAGTCAGGATCTGTGTGATTTTCCTGACGAGGAAATACTGGCAATGTGTCCTACCTCAGTCCAGAAGGCAACTAAGATGAGGAACTCCTCCAACATGGTCCTTCTCACCTTTTTTGGGTCCATCCTCCCTGACCGTGTTAATGTCGGGCCTATTAGTCTTAGGGTTCATCTAAAGAAGCTTCTCGATGTGGTAATTGCTCTGCACTAGACTCGCATTCAGAAGAGCATTGCAATGCCGCAGCTTATTGTTTTCATTGCCGTGATGCTCACCAGGTACGTTCCAGGCAATGACCCTGGAGCAGGACATTCTACAGTCATCAGTCTCTTTAGCGCCCATGAACTCCTGTACCGCCAGAAGGCCGGTACTGGTGCGACATCTTATGCTTCATTTTCCGCACGCACTTCAGTTGAGTCTGCCGGTCCAAAGACAACCCCTTCTGCTACCTCTCGCTCTGTTGGGGCGGTTGGTTCTGTTCACTTGGCCAATAGGTTTGCCCTTTTGTCCGATGACTCAACTGAGTCACCTCCAAGAAGCGACGAGAATAATACGGACTTGACCAAACTAACCCATGTAGTGGATGTCCATTTGCCTCCTGCATCGCCTAAGCTTTTAAAGAGCATGACCAAACGGCACCGCGGCTCTGCGGAGTCGTTAGATTTAGCTCAGCCTAAGCAGTCTAAAGTTTCTCCAGATGCACATAATCGTGAGTCCTCCAGAGACCGCTCTACTATAGTCTTTCCACTCTATGAAGCCCGTTCAGGTATGGTCGTTTACAACTAGCCATGCTGCCAAATCAACATTGGTATACATGTGCCTCTCTCTTATTTATCATCCATGTGGTGTTTGAAAGTGTCTATGTTTACGTCTATGTTTACGATGTCTATGTTTACGATGATAACGACGATTTGCATAAATTCTATGGCATGTGGCAGCGTTTTTTTCCCATGTTGCCACGTTGGTGGTGGTGGTGGTGGTGTCCCCTTTCATCTCTCCGCTGGGCGCTGGGTCAAGTTAGGCCAGGCCAGAGTTACCCGGTTGGCGGGTTTCCCGCCAAATGTGGGTTTTATATATATATATATATATATATATATATATATATATATATATATATATATATATATATATATATATATACACACACACACACACACACACACACACACACACACACACACACACACAAAAGGGGTTTTCTGAAAGTTTGAGAGAAAATGGACGACGACGGGCGACGGAGTATTATTTATTATTATTCATTTCGACTTTTTTCCACACTACCTAAATAATAATAATGATAATAATAATAATAATAATAATAATAATAATATTAATAATAATTATAATAATAATAATAATAATAATAATAATAATAATAACAGAGAGAGAGAGAGAGAGAGAGAGAGAGAGAGAGAGATTAACAGATGGGTGGTGGGTTGGTACTTAATCTGATAATTGGGAGTCGAACTGGCAACGTCGCACTCATGGGAATTCCAGAATGTGCCCTGCCCTGAACGGACTTCATAGTGGAAAGACTATAGGGTAGCTCCAGTAATATCTGTTCAGCCTCTTGCGACATCCTCTGTCTTAGATTGGGCTTCTTGTGATGAGGACGGTCTTAGCATGGAGACGTCTGATGATATTGTCACAACCGTCCCTCGTGGACCCACTGTATCGGAAATTTCGTGCAGTCCTACCTGATCCTCGTCCTCCGAGGACCGGTAGGAGTGAATGATAGTTCGCATCACTCACCGGTAGGCCGAAAGGCTGAGGTCCAACGACCCGGTACATCTCAACTCCCGGTGTCTTCTCGTCGGTTGATTATTTATAGTCAGGTGAGTCACGGGCAGCCCATTCAAAATGCTCGCCCGTCCACTGCACCTAAATAGTCATCTTCAAGCTTCTACAGTGGAACTGTAGAGGCCTTCGCGCCTCGTGGGGGGAACTCCGAGCTTTATTGTCGCAGTTCTCCCCAGCCTGTGTAGCTTTACAAGAGACTATGCTAGGTGATAGTACTTATTCTAGTCCTCCTGGTTATCGTGCCTATTTAAGTACTCCTTTCCCTGACCAGGGCCACCACGGTGGCACAGCTATCCTTGTACGTCATGACATACCTGTTGTTCCCATTGCAACTCAATTCTGCTCTTCAGGGCGTCCGGTCGCTTTACTAAGCGTCCCGTTCCTTGGTGGAATGCAGCATGCACAAACGCTGTGAAAGCGAAACGGGCAGCTTTCTCTCGTCTCCGGCAACATCGTGGGGATCCGCAGTGCCTGGAAGCTTTTCGACGCTGCCGAGCTCGGGCCCGCCGCGTTTTTAAAGAGGCACAAAGAGCCTCTTGGAAAGCTTATGTGGCTTCCATTAATGCCCACACCCCTCTTACGGATGTCTTTAGCAAAGTCCGCCGAATTGCTGAGAAGTATTCTGCTCCTCCCCCACCAGTTTTGTTGTCTGCTGGGCGACCCTAGGACTGTCGCCGACATCTTCGCGGAGCACTTTGCCAGTGTTTCCCAGAGGCATCCTGCAGCCCCAGGCGCACGTCACCGCCAGAGAATGGAATCTCTCGGCATAAATTTTTCTTCCGCTAGAGGAGAATCTTATAATGTCCCTTTCTCTGCTTCCGAGTTGCGGACTGCTTTGTCTCAGTGTCATGACTCTTCTCCTGGTCCAAACGACATTCCTTATGCCTTTTTGCGTCACATGTCTGACCGTGCTTTTAACTTTTCATAACATCTTTATAATATGATTTGGCATACCGATGACTTTCCATCTTCTTGGGCTGTTGCAGTTGTTCTCCCATTTCCGAAGCCTGGGAAAGATAATCTCCAGGCTACGAACTATCGTCCTATATCTTTGACATCCTACATTTGTAAAGTTTTAGAAAAGATGGTAAATGTAAGACACTCTACCTTTTGGTAGAGTGTCCTAGTTTGATCGAATTACGACACCGCTACCTCTACCGCTGTCGCGGTAGAGATAGCGGTGTCTATTATATCTCAAAGGTCCTTGGACCAGAGTGCCTGGCCCAGGGCTATGACGTTTTTAGATTTTTGGGAGAAGCTGGACTTCTCTCAAAGTTGTGAATTTTATTTGATTATATTATATATATTTTAATGTTTTATTACTTTTTTTGTATACTGTATTTTAGTTTGTTTTGATTTCAGAATTTTACTTTGTTTTTAGTTTTTTTTTATTTTTTAATTGCTTTTAGTTAGTTTTTTTTTTTCGATGTCTAATATTACCATGTCTTTTTAACATTTCGTAGCGGCGCCAGATGACCGCTGATGTTGCGGCACCTTATTTTAACCACCCCCCCTCCGCGACTGTGGTGTACGACGCTCACTGGCTTGCCGTTATGTGTGCCAGAATCTCCAGCACTAGCTCGTTCAGGCCGGCCACCAGCTGCAACGCTGGAGCGCTGGTACGCCTCCCACGCCACCTGTTCTTCAAATTCTGCTTGTTTGTGCAGGACAGATGCTCCACATATACACCGGAGAGAGACAGCTACTGCGGGAGGTGGCGGCAGAAACTGTAGCGGTATGATAGCAGTGTCTTCAGGCGGCGCTTATCATGGATACATAGCTGCCCCCTTCCACCTGTATAGCCACAGAAGACGAGGTCCTCATGTTCTGAGCATGTGTAGGGACGAGCCTGCTGTACCGGCTCAGGACAGTCTGGCCAGCCCCATACGCCAACAGACTGCTACTCCAGAAAGCGCCCCAGTCTCGTCATCTCTTCCTTCACTTCTTCCTTCTAGATCTTAATGTGTCCTTCGCTCTCTTGTTAAAATGCAGTAGCTCACAATGTTCCAGTGTGAACTGTCTTGCTTCTTCCGCTACCAGTCGCATCTACTCCAGCATTAAGTCCAATTTCAGTGCCACTTCACTTGTTTTATGTCTCATTCGTCTATTATCAGTACCACCTCCTACTTGTCTTCTGCCTCATTTCACGTGTTTTCCGTATCACTTCACGTGTTTCCTTTGTCAACCCAGTCATCAAATTTTGCATCTTTTTTCCATCCCTGCTTATTGTCTTACGGCCTTTCATTGTTTCTTGACTGAATCAGCCATAATGCGTTCGTGCCCGGCACACTTTTTTTCCCGAACTCCTGGTAACCGTTGCGACGCCCGTCCTCATAGCCTCCACAGCCGCAACAGGAACTTGACCACTTACCACCGCGGTTGTCCAGGAGACCAAGAGCAGGCCAGCAACACACACGGGAAGACGTAGGCGTAAATACGTTGGCTAGAGGAGGGCGGGACACGCACAAACGCAAGTACCGCGGCACATACAGGACCGCTCTATGGTAACTGGCTGACTCATAAAGACCACAGAGAGGCAAGTAACGAGACACTGGAAATAAATCCCAAGTTTACCTGTACAGAATTTACAGATATACAAGGAACGATTCCATAGTACTTACAATGCTAGAACACTTAACAGCGCTACACAACACGAGTGACAGCGGAGACGCGACGACAGTGTTGATAAGATAGCAAAATGGTGACGTCCCTCGCTTGTTACTTCTTCTGTGTTAACTGGAGCTGGACTGGAAGTTGACTGCAGGCTTGAGACTCAGCTGATTGGCTTATAACTAATTCAATTCTGGTCAGGCCATCCACCTGCACTTCCTTATTGCAGCCACCTGCAGTATTACCTGTCAATAACGTTGCCACCGTCATCTTCGCTACCTCAGGCCGCTGTAACCTTCCCATGCTTTTTTTTTTTCACTGAATTTTAGTCAGATGTCAAAGCGGTTGAATATGTCCTTCGTGTAATTCTTTTTTTTTTTTTTTCCATGAAGGATTCGTCGAGCATCTCTCTTATCACTTAGGTTCTAATTAATCATGCTTGGAAGACTAAATCTATTCATGTTATGGAACTATAACTCATGTATTGCAATATCGTTTCCCTGCAGTTATCTGCTTACCGTCAGACAACCCAGTAACAACGACAAGACTTGGTCAATTTATTCAGAAGAATTTAGCTCAGATGTATGGATATTTCTTGCTGGTGCTATGATCTTACTGGTTATCGGCCTTTACATTTCGGCAACAAACATCCTGGACGAAGAACACCTTTCTGCCTCGGACTCCTTCTTCATCGTCTTAGGGGCATTATGTGGGCAAGGTAAGTTTGCGTTTCTGAATTTTACTATACTTTTTTTCTCATTTCAATTTGATTTAATACAGTTGACTCATATGTTTGCTTTTCATATACTTTTCTCTCTTACTGTGTGTGTGTATCTAGTTTTAACATTAATATCTAATATTCTAATATCTAAGCTGTGGTTCACAGGATGCTGCTGGAAACCTATTCGTTTTCCTGGGCGACTCATGCTGTTGACCATAATGGGTTTACATGTTATACTTCTGGCACACTACACCAGCAACCTTGTGTCATCATTGTCAGTCGGGCCTTCATTACCATCTATTTCTTCCATTGAAGATGTATTTCAAAATCCGAAGTTCAACCTGTTGGTGAAAAAAGGAACTGCTTCGGTTGAATACTTAAAGGTATGATAAGCATGTGACAATATTCCAGTCCCCGTATGCACACTTTCATGACCGTCCCATTGATGCACCAACTAATAAAATACAGCCCCTTGCCCTGAATCAAGGTAAGAGCAAGTAAGCCGTGGTACTTAAAGGTATGATAAGCATGTGATAGTATTTCTTAATTAAGCTTGTGTTTTTCCCTCTCCCTCTCCCCTCTCTCCCTTCTCCTGTTGGTGCACACACACAGGGAGATGCACGACTCTCTCCTGTTTTCCTGCCGTTTGGTTTAATAGATATGTTTTTACTTTTCCTTCTCTGTTTTTTTGACAGTATTTCTTAATCAAGCTTGTGTTTTGGGTCACACAATAAGAATTATAATTAACATTAGTTTGGTGATATATTCTTTTGCTGGCTCATCCTATAATATCCAGTTCTTGTGATTTCTTTCTAGTTACTGGAAAAAAAGTCAGGTATGTAAAACTCAAGGAATTTAAATTGTGTTATTTAAAGAATAATATGAATATGAAAACAAAGTTGCGTTGTCCGTAGATCACTTTTAAAAATCAGAGAGTATGAACCAGAAAATCAAGGTTGGTGCGTAAAGACCCGTACACACTCTGCATCATAATGCACGTAGTGTTGCATAGATGTGTTAAAACAACACTTTTCAAATGGAGGCTGCTTTACGAGCGGTTTGATGGGCCAGAGAGAGAGAGAGAGAGAGAGAGAGAGAGAGAGAGAGAGAGAGAGAGAGAGAGAGAGAGAGAGAGAGAGAGATACACACATTACTATGGCGCCTGTAATCATACACGAACAGTATTAGTGGTGTAGACAAGTTTATTTATAGTGGTACCCATATATATATATATATATATATATATATATATATATATATATATATATATATATATATATATATATATATTTATTTTATTTTATTTTTTTATTTATTTATTTTTTTTTCCCATATACCCAGCAACTACATCATAAATATGTTTTATTTCAGGAATCGCTTCGGAGTGACCACTGGAAATCGCTGTTATCGAGAGGTGAAGAGGCTCTAGTGACAACCAACGAAGAAGGAATGAGTAAGGTACTGAAGAATAACTACGCATATTTAAGTCCCAACTCATTCTTGTTTAACGAATATGCGCAAGATTGCCGGATACACATCGTTCCAAAGCCACAGTTTAGAAAGGAAAATTCCTTTGCCATGCGGAAAGGGTCACCACTAATACGAATTTTAAATGCAATGTGAGTATTATTTTTCACTGTTCTTTGAAGAAGCTACAAACACAATGGTTCTTCACTTTTTTCCACATCCTTTTTTTCTAATCATTGCAAAATGAATAGAGTGTTAAGGCTGGTTTACACAGCACTGCTTTTGACGCTAATCGTCAGCATTTTTTTTATTTTTTTATCTCTAACTTATCGCTCTCCCAGGGGAATTGCAAGCTGATAATAGTGATCTTCTGGCTTTCCTTACTGAGTCTTGGTCATCCTCTTTTAGCGATTTCGGTGAAACTTGTTGTCGCGTTAGACATATCAAAAGCTTTTGATAGAGTTTGGCACAAAGCTTTGATTCTGTTCTCCTTCGGGTTCTATCCTTCTCTGCAACATTGTCTCAAGTTTTCTTTCCGACCGTTCTATTTCATCTGTGGTAAACGAACACTGTTCTTCTCCTAAAACTATTAATAGTGGTGTTCCTCAGGGTTCTGTCCTATCATCCAGTCTCTTTCTATTATTCATTAATGACCTTCTTAACCAAACTTCTTGTCCTATCCGTTCCTAGGCTGATGATACCACCCTACATCTTTCCACGTCCTTTCAGAGGCGACCAACCCTTCAGGAAGTCATTAGATCATGCAGGGACGCAACAGAACGCCTGACTTCTGATCTTTTTAAGATTTCTGATTGGGACAAAGAAAACGTAGTCATGTTCAATGCCTCAAAAACTCAATTCCTCCTCGACACAACCTTCCAGACAACTATCCCCCTACACTGAATATCCTCGGTCTGTCCTTTACTCATAATCTTGACTGGAAACTCATATCTTGGTAAAACAGCTTCTATGAAGTTAGGTGTTTTGAGGTGTCTCCGCCAGGTTTTCTCGCCCCTCCAACTGCTAACTCTGAACAAGTGCCTTATCCGTCCTTGTATGGAGTACTCTTCGCATGTTTTGCGGGTTCCACTCACACAGCTTTATTAGATAGGGTGGAATCAAAATCTACAACCCTCCTCTTACTGACTGTCTTCACCCTCTCTTTCACTGCCGAAATGTTGCATCTCTTTCTTTTATAGCTATTTTCATGTTAATTGCTTTACTGATCTTGCGTACTGCATGCATCCCCTCCTTCTGCGGCATCGCTGCGAAAGGCTTTCTTTTTCCTCTCGCCCCTATTTTGTTCAACTCTCTAAGCAAGAGTTAACCAGTACTCTCAATCATTCATCCCTTTCTCTGGTAAACTTTGGAACTCCCTTCCTGCTTCTGTATTTCCATCTTCCTTTGACTTTACTTCTCTTAAGAGAGAGGTGTCGAGACATTTCTTCCTAAAGTTTGGCTACCTCCTACATCGTTTTAGGGAACCGGCAACATAATGAGCCTTTATTTTTTTTTACCTATTTCTTTACCCTTGGCCAGCTGTCCCTGATATATATATATATATATATATATATATATATATATATATATATATATATATATATATATATATATATATATATATATATACTAATGGGTTAATGTAATTTTGTATAGATTCCTCACCTCTGACAGAAATTTATTGTTTGTTTTATTCGTTACTTTATTTCATGTATTAATGTTTAAGAGAGAGAGAGAGAGAGAGAGAGAGAGAGAGAGAGAGAGATGGAATGAGATTTCACAAATAGCAAATTAGTATACATTTTAACATATAATATCTTCTTTTAGAATTGTGAAGATGAAGGAAAGTGGAGTGATGTCACAGCTGGAACGAAGATGGATGAAAGAGCTGTCGGAATGTCATATAGAGACTACGATCATCAGCATCACTACTGTGTCCTCCCCGTTTGTTCTGTTATTTTTCACTTTGCTATGGTCATTTATCATTTGCCTTTTGGAAATTGTCATTGCAAAGAAGAAATTGTTTACATAGATAATTGGCAAAGCGTCATTTTTGTTAATATTCGAAATCTTATTTGTTAATATATTTACTGTATTGGATTATTGTTGTGTAATTTATAAGTTTACAAATGTGTTGTATTGGATTGTTTTCTTGGGTGTTTCAAATTTGAGTGAGAGGGGAATATGGAGGTGTGTAGCCCTGTGATTAGTTGATTTGATGCATCAGTGCAGGTTGTGTTAAAGCCAAGGATTTGTTATTCGGATGTGCTATAGTGGTATTGTATGGTGCCGTACTGTGAGTGGCACCAGGCAGTCTTCACAGTAAGGTTGAGGGTCCCTGGTCAGCAGGTACCTATTTGTAAGGTACGTGTGACCTATACGTAATCGCGCCAATAAAGTCTGTGCACGGCGATCCCGGACATGGGAGTATGTCCACTGAGGGAGAGTGGAAGTAGTGATCTCTCCCATTTTCGAGGTTGCGACCCCCGTTAGCCATCTCCTCTGGTGGTGGATGAGGTGATAGTAGTAGTGGCGGTAGTGGTGGATGAAGTGATGGTGGTGGTGGTGGTGGTGGGGGATGAGGTGATAGTAGTGGTGATGGTGGTGGTGGATGAGGTGATAGTAGTAGTGGTGGTAGTGGTGGATGAAGTGATGGGGTGGTGGTGGTGGTGGTGGTGGTGGTGGTGGTGGTGGTGGATGTTTTGGCGATTGTGTTAGTGGTGGTAGGGGTGGATGTGGTGGTGGTGGATGTGTTGATGGTTGTGTTAGTGGTGGTGGTGGTGGGGGTGGTAGATGTGATGGTGGTGGTGGTGGTAGATGTGATGGTGGTGGTGGTGGTGGTGGATGTGACGGTAGTAATGATAGTGGTGGTGGATGTGTTGATGGTTGTGTTAGTGGTGGTGGTGGATGTGGTGGTGGTGGTGGTGGCTGCCTTGGAACTATGATATATCTATCTACCTAAAGAGAAGTGTGGAATGGCACGGGTGACGACACTTGTCAGAGATAATTTTAATCTAAATTTATTCATTCTAATATTATCAACTATTTGAAATTTCTATTATAAACCTTAATTCGCTCTCTCTCTCTCTCTCTCTCTCTCTCTCTCTCTCTCTCTCTCTCTCTCTCTCTCTCTCTCTCTCTCTCTCTCTCTCTCTCTCTCTCTCTCTCTCCCCCTAGATGGGAACCGCCTTGTTGTGGTAGGGGGGCTTGCGTGCCCCTGTGACCTAGTGAGCTAGGCTAGACGGGTCTTAGGCCCCTGCTCTGCCCTTCCGAGGGGGAGAGGGCTACCCATGCTAGTACGGTCGCCAGTGAGGGGCCAGACTAAATGGTTCCTACGTAGGCTGCCAGTGGACCAGTGGAGCCACCCGCTGGAGAGATCGCCCAGTAGGGGCTGTCCTGTGCTGGATGGTTGGGTGTTCAGGCTGGGATGCTTGTCTTAGCTCTGTCGTGGACAAACTTTCTGCATCATGTGGGGCTTCTTTTTTTAAAACGATTGGTCTGCATGGGGACGAGGTACCCCGTCCACGGCAGCCAGTGCTTGCTCCCATTGTCGTCCCAGTAGGTGGTTTCCCTTGCCCCTGGAGCCATTTTTTGTGTAACTTTATATATATGGTGAAACACAAAAAACTGTCAGGTTCTCGTGAGGTGGCTGACCTGGCCCACGAGATGTCATCTTCAGGTCTGAGTGGGAAGGAGGATTCCCCTCCACAAGGGCCTCCCGCAGCAGTCTCCTGTTTTGGGAGTTCTTCTGAGGGTCGCGTTTCGGCTGCATATGACTCTCATTTGATGGTAAATGTTAATCCATCATTTTCCTACCACGCCTTGCACTCACTTCTCAAGGTGTATGGCACGGTTCTACGCATTCGACTGGTTTATGAAAAGGACTTTCCATCTAACCGCTGCTATGTAACTTTTCTGTCATGTGATGAAGCCCGTCTGGCTTATGAAAATGTAGCATCTCTGCCCCTTGACGGCCATGGCTTTAAAACTGAATTTCTCCAGTCACGTAATATTTCAGAGAGTGACATGGATTAAATCCCAAATGTTTTTGAAAACTATTTAGAGAATTCAGTTCCAGCAGTCCACCAGGTCCCGCCTCCACGTTGGTTTGTGGCGTACTATAGAAATGGGCGTGGGAATTTCATCCATGCCTCCCGGTACCTGTCCAAAGAAATAGGCACGATTCCTGAGGGGAATCTGAAGAAGTACGGGAAGGGGGTACTTGTGCGAGCAAAAGATCTTACGCAAGCGAGGATGTTGCAACATCTCCCATGCCCTTCTGACAGCATGTTTAAGACTGTTAAGGCTCATCCCACCTTTAACTATAGCAAACGTTGTGTTTATAGTCAAGATCTCTATGAATTCCAAGAAGAGGAAATACTAGCAATGTGCCCTAGCTCAGTACAAAAGGTGACTAAGATGAGGAACTCTTCCAACATGGTCCTTCTCACCTTTTTTTTGTTCCACCCTTCCTGACCGTGTTCATATCGGTCCTATCACCCTTAGAGTGAGGCGCTTTGTTTCTCGCCCTCTTCAGTGCTTCTCATGCTATGGATACGGTCACGGCAAAAGTTCGTGTAAGAAAGCTTCCCGATGTGGTAATTGCTCTGCACTCGACTCACATTCAGAGGAGCATTGCAATAGTGCAGCTTATTGTTTCCATTGCCGTGATGCTCACCAGGTACTTTCCAGGCAATGTGTTACGGCCCGCCCGTAACATACATTACTACCATCACCTCCTCCGCTTGTTACCTCGTTCGCCACCTCTCCGCCTCCCCTTCCACGTCACCGTTTCATGAACCCTCCACGTCACCGTTTCATGAAGCCCCGCTACTGTCCCGAAGTTGGATTCACGCGGCCCCTTTCGACTCAACTGAAAGTGTTGAGCCAGCTCTTGGCTTTCTGAATTGGAAGTTGAGATCCAAGCCTCAACCAGTGAACACAACGCCTCTTGGGTCTACCGTGGGATCAACCATCACCCAGCATTTCACCACTGCGACACCGCATAAGTATCACTTCCCCTCGTCCGTGTATTCCACATTGCCTCTATATAGGATTAGGATTATTGTTAGGTATCAAGTTGGGTTCTTTATTGTTGTATTTATTACTGTGTTATATGTATATGTGTATGTCATTTTCCTGTGTTTCATTTTATATATCTGTGTTTCATGTTTCATGTTATATCTATGTGTGTCAATATCATTATGGGTTATTAAAATAGCTTTTTAAAGTGCCCCCTTTGCATTTCCTCACCAGTTGAACCTGCAGTGTTTTTTTTTATTGTTATTGTTCACCGCTCCCCGATGCCAATCTTACCAGTTTAACCGGTGAACGTAACAAATGTCCCAGGTATTGCGTGGAGCAGGACATTCTACAACTTGCTAACACTCAGTTCATAAGCCTAGGTAGCGACCGCCGTGAACTCCTGTACCGCCAGAAGGACGGTACTGGTGCGACATCCTATGCTGCATTGGCCGCTCGCTCTTTTGCTGAGTTGGCCGGTCCGAAGACGACGATAACTGCTACCTCTCGCTCTGTTGGGGCGGGTGGTCCTGTTCATTTGGCTAATAGGTTTGCCCTATTGTCCGATGACTTGGTTGAGTCAACTCTTAGAAGTGACGAGACAAATACGGACTTGACCAAAGTCACCCATGTAGTAGATGTCCATTTGCCACCTGTATCGCCTAAGCCTGACCAAACGGCACCGCGGCTCCGCGGAGTCGATAGATTTAGCTCAGTCTAAAGTCTAAAGTTTCTCCCGGTGTACGTGATCGTGAGTCCTCGAGGGACCGTTCTGCAATGGTAGCTCCAGTAGTTTCTGTCCAGCCTCCTGTGATGCCCTCCGTCTCAGATTGGGCTTCTTGTGGTGAGGACGGTCTGAGCATGGAGACGTCCGATGATATTGTCACAGCCATCCCTTGCGGACCCGCTGTGTCAAAAAGTGGAGTCCACTCCGAGGACCGGTAGGAGTGATGATGGTTCGCATCACTCACCGTCAGGCCGAAAGGCTGCGGTCCAACGACCCGGCACATCTCAACACCCGGTGTCTTCTCGTCGTTTGATTATTTCTAGTCAGGTCAGTCACGGGCAGCCTCAAAAGGCTCGCCTGCCCACTGCACCCAAATAGTCATCTTCAAGCTTCTACAGTGGAACTGTAGAGGCCTTCGCGCCTCGTGGGGGGAACTCCGAGCTTTACTGTCGGAGTTCTCTCCAGCCTGTGTAGCTCTGCAAGAGACTATGCTTGGTGATAGTACTTATTCTAGTCCTCCTGGCTGTCGTGCCTTTTTTAACACTCCTTTCCCTGACCAGGGCCATCACGGTGGCACAGTCCGTCAAGACATACCTATTGTCCCCTTGTAACTCAACTCTCCCCTTCAGTTGGTTGCTGTTAAGGTTTTTATGGGACGATCCTTCACTCTTTGCAGTTTATATCTCCCTCCACGAGTTCCTGTCTCCAGGGGTGAGCTTGACGGCCTGGTGCGTCAGCTGACTCCGTCTTTCCTTTTATTGGGAGATTTTAATGGCCGTCACCCATTGTGGGATGAAGGTGCTATTAATGCTCGTGGGGATTTAATCGGTTCTTTTATTGAGGACGAGGGATTGGAGGTTTTAAATTCTGGGGATGTTACACATTTCCATAGTCCTACTGGGACTTTTACGGCTATCGATCTTTCTATTTGTACATCTAATTCTTTACTCGATTTTAATTGGCGGGTCCTACCAGATTTACACGGTAGTGACAACTTTCCTATTTTATTAGAATCTGTGAAATCTGAGCCACAGTCCCGGCCACCACGCTAGGTTTTAGACAAGGCAGATTGGCCTCGATTCACAGACCTTAGCTCTTTTATCCGTCCGCTGGCTGACTTTTCTACTTGTGCTGAGGCTGTTGATTATTTTACCGATTTTTTTTTTATTTCAGTAGTGCTTCAGACAATCCCTAGGACGTCGGGTCGCTTTACTAAGCGTCCCGTTCCTTGGTGGAACGCAGCATGCACTAAAGCTGTGCAAGAGAAACGGGCAGCTTTCTTTCGTGTCCGGCGACATCGTGGGGACCCGCAGTGCCTGGAAGCTTTTCGGCGCTGCCAAGCTCAGGCCCGCCACGTTTTGAAAGAGGCACAAAGAGCCTCGTGGAAAGCCTATGTCTCTTCCATAAACGTCCGCACCCCTCTTACGGATGTCTTCAACAAAGTGCGCTGAATTGCTGGAAAGTATTCTGCTTCTTCCCCACCAATTTTGTTGTCTGCTGGGCGAACGGTAGCAGACCCTAGGAATGTCAGCGACCTCTTCGCGGAGCACTTTGCCAGTGTTTCCTGGAGGTATCCTGCAGCCCCGGGTGCACGTCACCGCCAGAGAATGGAATCTCTCGGCATAAACTTTTCTTCTGCTGGAGGGGAGTCTTATAATGTCCCCTTCTCTGCTTCCGAGTTGCGGACTGCTTTGTCCCAGTGTCACGACTCTTCTCCTGGGCCAAATGATATATCTTATGCCTTCATGCACCACATGTCTGACAGTGCTTTTAACTTTCTTCTAAATCTTTATAATAGTATGATTTGGCATACCGGTGACTTTCCTACTTCTTGGCCTGTGGCAGTGGTTCTCCCATTTCCGAAGCCTGGTAAAGATAATCTCCAGGCTACGAACTACCGTCCTATATCTTTGACATCCTGCATTTGTAAAGTTTTAGAAAAGATGGTAAATGTAAGACTCATGTGGTACTTGGAGAGGGAGAAGTACTTGTCACCGGTACAGTACGGCTTCCGAAAGATTGGGTCTACTACTGATGCACTTTTATCCCTAGAGTCTTTCATTTGTGAGGCCTTCGCTAATCACCACAATCAAGTAACAGTGTTTTTTGACCTGGAGAAGGCCTACGACACGGCTTGGTGTCATGGTATTTTACAGTCTTTTTTTTATTTTGGCCTTCGTGGCCACCTTCCTCTTCTTATCCAGCAGTTTTTATCCAGACGTTTTTTTTACGAGTTCGTGTGGGGAGTGTTCTCTCTGAGGCTACTGCTCTAAATGATGGCGTTCCACAGGGAAGTATTCTTAGTGTTACATTATTTGCAGTCGCCATAAATGGTGTTATTGATACTCTCCCGGATGGCGTTTACAGCTCCTTATATGTTGATGATTTATGTATTTCATTTGCTGCTGCTAGGATGTCACAAATTGAGCGCAAGCTCCAACTGGCGATTAATAGGGTGTCCAGTTGGGACAACATGAACGGTTTTCGATTCTCCACCTCCAAGACCGTAGCCATGCATTTTTGTTGCAACTGTGGTGTCCATCCAGACCGGATTTATACTCGCCAATAGACTCCTCTCATGCGTGGAGGCGACTCGATATCTTGGCCTTTTATTTGACAACCGTCTCACCTGGGTTCCCCATTTCCGTTCTCTTAAGGCGTCTTGTCGGCAGGCATTATCCATTCTTCGGGTTTTAAGTCACACCTCTAGGGTGCGGACACGTTGCTGCTGCTTCACCGCACACTCATACTTCCCAAGCTGGAATACGGCTGTGATATCTACTCATCCGCAACGGATGCACGACTACGCACGCTTGACTCCGTGCGTCATGCTGGGGTCCGCTTGGCTACAGGTGCATTTCGGACATCTCCAATACCTAGCCTTCTAGAGGATGCTGGTTTCTGGCCGCTCGACCTCCGGCGCCAGTCTTCGATGCTCCGGTGTTGGTTTCGCACCCACCGTCTTCCCGATTCTGTCCCTTGTCTGTCAATGTTGCGGGACTCGCGTTCGCAGGCAAATGCCACTCGACCGAGTCTCCCTAAACCTTTTGGCCTTAGAGTTGCAAATCTCATGGCGGAGTTACCTATCGACCCCACTCCTGTGTACTTTTTCCAGCTCCCACGAGTCGGTTATGGGCAGCTTCCTGTTATCTCATTATGCCCTGCCATGGATGGCAAGAAGGATTTTCTGCCAGCTCTGTCCCACGTACGGTTTTTAGAACACTTTTTATGCATTCTGATGATATCCCTGTTTTTACTGATGGCTCCAAATCCGACGCAGGCGGATTTGGAGCCATAGGTGCAGCTCACCGTGCGGCACCTATTGGTAGAGTGCCCTAGTTTGATAGAGTTACGACACCGCTACCTCTACCGCTGTCGCGGTAGAGATAGCGGTGTCTATTATATCTCAAAGGTCCTTGGACCAGAGTGCCTGGCCCAGGGCCATGACATTTTTTAGATTTTTGGGAGAAGCTGGCCTTCTCTCAAAGCTATGAATTTTATTCTTATTTTATTATGTATGTTAATATTTTATTTAATTTTATTGTCCTTTTTTAGTTTATAAACTACTTTATGGTTTTTAACTGTTTTTAGACATTTTAAATTCTTGAAGCGGCGCCATATGACCTTGGCTGTTGCGGCGCCTATTTTAAAATCCATCCATCTCTCTCTCTCTCTCTCTCTCTCTCTCTCTCTCTCTCTCTCTCTCTCTCTCTCTCTCTCTCTGCCAATTTTCATTCCCGTTTTCTTCACTCCATCCTTATCCAAACACACACACACACACACACACACACACACACACACACAAAGCCCGTTTCAATGTATGAAGACTGTGGCAATCTTGCTACGTCAAATGACTTCCTCTATCTATCATTCCTTTTAATGTGTTTTTCTTTTCCTACTCCCTCCATTCCCTTATTCGTTATCCAATTTTGTCTTTCTATCTGCTGTTTTATCACCATTTCCTCCTATGCCCTTATTCTTTTCATATTTTCATTCCCATCTTTTCCTCTTCCTCTATTTCATGTGTGTGTGTGTGTGTGTGTGTGTGTGTGTGTGTGTGTGTGTGTGTGTGTGTGTGTGTGTGTGTGTAATAATAATAATAATAATAATAATAATAATAATAATATACGGTTTATTAGTTTGGCAATGTAAAAAATTACACTGAAAATGTACAGGGGGACATTAACACAATGAACTAAAATGCTTAACCTAACTATGGAGCTAACTTAACCTAGAATTCACTTATTTATTTAAGGCTCGCACAATAGTGGGCACCGCGCTAGTCGGTACCGATCAGTGCGCGGTGCTCTTAAGGGCGCCACGCGATTCTGGTGTCGGGTGGCGCGAGCAGGAGGAGGCACGTCGGGGGGTAGCAGGTGGCGGAGATGTGGATGACGCAGCAGTCCTTCCCCAAATTTTCCAAGGCTTCCTGGTGTCTAGTGGCCAGCCTCGGCAGACTCAGGCAGGTCAGGGCGTCCTCGTAGGACCTGTAGGCAGGCCCAAGGATGACCCTGAACGCCCTCCTCTGAACCCTCTCCAGCTGTTGTCGTTGTGTGAGGTTCAGGGAGGAGGACCACGCTGGGGCGGCGTACATGAGCTTAGGGAGTATAAAGGTGAGGTACACTCCCCTCAGCTCATCTGCCGGTGCTCCCAGGGACCTGAGTCGACGCAGTAAATAGATTTTATATGAGACTGACCTGATGATGTTGGTAACATGCTGCTTCCATGATAATTGATCATCCACCAAGACACCTAGAAGCCTGGTGCTGCGGACCACCTGGAGAGAGTGAGGGCCCACAGAAAGCTGGGGAGGGGGGACTGCTGCTGTGGAGGTACAAATGTGCATCACCACGGTCTTGGTGTGGTTGATGGTCATTTTGTTGTCCTCCGTCCACGTCTGTAGTTGGTTTAGAGTGGACTGCAGTGCTGAGAAGTCTGGGTTGGTGTTGTTGACGGTACGCCCACGGTGCAGTCGTCCACATACTTCCAGCGGTGGGGGGTGTGGACGAGAGCATCATTGATGAGGATGAGGAAGCACAGTGGACCCATCTTGGTCCCCTGAGGGACCCCGCATGTGAGCTGTTGGAAAGAGGAGACAGAGCCCTGATAACGAACGGCCTGACGCCTTCCCGTGAGGAAGTCTGCCAGCCACGCTATCAGGTAGGGAGAGAGACCCAGAGTGATGGCTTTATTTATCACAACAGTGTGATCAACAAGTTCAAAGGCCTTTCTGAAGTCCACAAAAGCAATAGCTAGTGAAGTGTTGCGTTTGTCCAGGTGGCTGTGGACGAATTCCAGGAAGCTGACAAGGTAGTGAGATGTGGAGGTGGATTTAATATTGCCAAATTGTTGTGTGTCAATAGAGTTACAAATTTTGTTATAGGCCCAGTCGATCACAAAATCTTCACAGATAAGGCTGGGTATAGGGGTGATGGCGACTGGTCTTAGATCATTCAGTGACTGTGGATTAGAAATTTTGGGAAGGGGGGTGACGTAAGATGTCTTCCAGTCATAGGGGCAGGAATGTTGAGAAAGGGAGGCGTTGATGATAGAGCAAAGGGGTGTGGCAAGTTCTGGGGCAAATTCTCTGTAAATTTTGATGGGGAGGTCAGTGGGAGTGGTGGATCTGTTTAGTTTAAATTTAAGAAGCTTCCTGTAAACATCAACCTCCTGGACAGGGGGTGGAGGGGAGGAGGCAGGGAGGTAGGCTGGGAGAGTAGTGGAGTGAAGGGGAGGGAGTGTCTGACAGATCGCAGCGAAGTGACCGTTAATCTCTTCGGCCGCGTTGTCAGGTGAAAGGTGTGAAACACAGGGAAGAGAAGAGGCTTGTTTTGTAAACCACACAAAGAGGCTGCGACTCCCCAAACATCCTGCCAAGGCTAGGCTCGCATCACACTCGACAAGACCACAAGTACACAACAACAGATAGGGACTTATCGCAGTCAGACACAAACATATTCACACAAA
Source organism: Portunus trituberculatus (assembly GCF_017591435.1). Lineage (NCBI taxonomy): Eukaryota > Metazoa > Arthropoda > Malacostraca > Decapoda > Portunidae > Portunus > Portunus trituberculatus. The sequence goes on from NC_059285.1 coordinate 27,681,772, forward strand.
CACCCACAGGCACCTGCGAGACCATCGGACTGCATCTAATTAACACGGTACCTCGACTGTATTCTGTGTGTGTGTGTGTTGCGTGGTTGTTTTGGTAGTGGAACGCTGAAAGCAACACAGATTCATACCCCAGTCCAGCTTCTACCACACCAACCAACACACGAATATGGTGAGTTATTTAGTGTGTGTGTGTGTGTGTGTGTGTGCAGAAAACACACACACACACACACACACACCAACACACGAATATGGTGAGTGTGTGTGTGTGTGTGTGTGTGTGTGTGTGTGATGCGAGCCTAGCCTTGGCAGGATGTTTGGTGAGTCGCAGCCTCGCCAATACACACACACACACACACACACACACACACACACACACACACACACACACACACACACACACACACACAGTTCAATATTAGCAGTGAAACACAACTGTTATTGGGGAAACAAACACACATTATTAAGGGACACGATGGAAGTGTAGCAGTTCATCCTCGCAACTCAAGTGGTTGTAACAATATTAGTAATAGTGGATTGTCAACCAGCAGGCAGCCAGCCACGCAGGATGCAGGATGCTGAGCTGGGTATGATACGTATAGCATGCAGGGCGCAATACGTTTCTGACACACAAATTGAGGGAGGGAAGGAGGGAGGGATTAAGTGGGTCCATTCCTTTGCTGTTTACCACATAGCGCCACGTCATTTCCATCGGCCTTTGTGTCTATATATTGGCACATATTTAGAAACTATTTGCTCTCTCACCACGACTATTTTTCCCGGCCACAGAGATGACTAGCTGGGATTTTAAAGGTGTTTCTATATTCAACAGTGTAGAAATGTTGTCACTCTGCCTCTACAACCATAAAAACACCTTCAAAAAACTCGTGTAAACTGAAATAAAGCCTTTTAAGATAGTGGCGGTGAAACAGATCAAGTGTTTGGGAATCTCTCTCTCTCTCTCTCTCTCTCTCTCTCTCTCTCTCTCTCTCTCTCTCTCTCTCTCAAAAAAAAAAAAAAAAAAAAAAAAAACTAAGGGGTAGGGGGTGAACTTTAAAATGAAACTGCGTCGCGATGCACGAAGTTAGAATATCTTTGTGGTACACACGAGAGCAGTGGTTTTCCAATATTTTCCTTCAATAATTATTCCCTTCAGTACCACGATGCATTTCCCTGTTCATTCTGGTGACTATGCGGTGATTTAATATAGCTTCACAAACTCATGAGGGATACATACATTTTTACCTTGAGATTTGTGTACCATTAGACCATTTTATTGACATTACCAAAGGATCTATGGAGGTGAAAAGATTATTAATGGTCACAGTCTTCACTATTTTAATCCCCAACGCGTCATGCTACTGAAGAGGTTAAAGCTGTAAGTATACATTTGTTTCTGCTCCAGCGGGTGATCCAGCCCAGATTATCTTGTTTATGCCAATTTCAATGACAAATGGATTAAAGCTTTTATTTCTTTGTTTTAAGCTTTGTTTCCGTCTTCCTTTGCTGTAATCCATTAAAATCAAGCTTATTCATTCATTTCTTTATATTTATCTACTACTATTAACACTAAGGAGTTATTTTTCGGATATATTTTAAAAAGACCGATTATTTCATTGATTTATTCTATTTTTATGGTATCCCATTCAAATTTACATATGCTTTGTATTGACGATGAAAGGGTTAACTAAACCATCTTACTTAACTCTTTCAATGTGAGACTGCCTTACAAAAGTATTCTAACTATCAAGGAAAGATGATAGGATAGTCATAATCGGAGGGAACGTGTAGGAAGGCTTGTGTAGGTGGAGGTAAGTGGAGGTAACTTGTGGAGGGAAATATGAAGGAAAGAAGAGAGGGTACTGAAAGGAAAATTCTTGTCTTTGAAATGAGACTACCTTACAAAACGACTATCTTAATTATGAAGGAAGGGAGGAAGGGTAATAAAAACTGGTGACAAGGTGGAGGAAACATGGAGGAGAGTTTCAGTAGGTGGAGGTAAGTGGAGGTAACTTGTGGAGCGAGATAATTAGGAAAGAACCACATGTAAATCTATATAAACCACACGCTTATAAAGAGAGTGACACCATTAAGGTTTAAATGACCACTAGTTAACACCGGAAACTCTACCTTAAGGCCTGTGAGAGCCTACAAGATTTTCAACCATAAAGACATAAATTGTTTTTATTGAAGAATTAGATATTCTTTTAACGGGAAAAATTATAATGATAATAATAAATTGAAAAATAACTCAATAAATGAAATATAAAAAGATTATTCATTTTTGTTTAGTTTGTCCGGCTCTCTCTCTCTCTCTCTCTCTCTCTCTCTCTCTCTCTCTCTCTCTCTCTCTCTCTCTCTCTCTCTCTCTCTCTGCCATATTGAAATATTACTGACTGCAGTGAGGATGGTGGTGGTGGTAGTGCTGCTACTGGAACTGATAATGGTGGTGGTTGTTGTGATAGTAGTAGTAGTAGTAGTAGTAATAATAGTAGTGACAGTAGTAGTAGTATAGTCTTCCAAATCTAAACGCGGCTTTCTGGCTGGGCTCCTCAGGGAATAGCAGGCCTTCCAGCTCTGCCAAGTCTACAAGAACTAGCAAATTAGAGCTCCGTGTACATAAGTAAAAGGCGTATAAAATGTTTTAACGGAAACCCAGTGTCATCAAATATTAAAAGAAATTAATTCAAAGAAAAATTAACATTCCACTCTTACGATATGCACATCACAAGAACAAATACTGTGAAAACGTTATAGTCTTAATTCAACGTTCATCATAGTCCTTAGTAAGACAAATGGTGCAACAACTGTGTTCCAAATACAATACGAATGAACATCTAAAAAAAATGAGGTTATTCCTGTATAAGATAAAATATTTTTGACTCCATTCACGCGGCAACACTCATTACTGTCCAAGGCGCGGCCTGCCTGCGAGGCACTGTGGGGACAAGGTCACGTGTCACGGTGGTAGATACCTATCCACACACACACAGACACACACACACACACACACACACACACACACACACACACACACACACACACATACACACACAGTGAATCTGATTTAGCCTTATTAGCCAGGTTAAAGGAAGCACTTGGGTCTAAGGCCCCTCCTGGCCGATCTGTCCTTTCCCGCGCATGCGCAAAAGGGTTTTGTGACGTCACTGCTGCTGGACCCTTACCATGGATTCACCGACTCTGAAGATGCTACTTGAATCGCAGGAGCGAGCATACAAGTTAGCACTGGATGCCGTCGTGAAACAAATGCAAGACCAAATAAATAAGCTCGACAACAAAGTATCAGACCTTACTACAAGCTTGGAATATTCCCAGCGCGAAGTTGATGAGCTGAAATCTCTTGTCAATGAACACAAGATAGAGAGGAAGGAAGATAAAATACAAATTGATAAACTAATCCAACAACTTGATTCATCTACCCTTAAAATTAAAGACCTGGAAGATAAAATAGTTTATCAAGAAGACTATAGCAGGCGGAAGAACCTACGGATCAGTGGACTGGAAGAACAAAGAAATGAAACATGGGAGCAAACCTCAGCCGCCGTAACATCTCTCCTAGAATCAAAGCTTCAGCTGCCTGGTGTTGTATTGGAGCGGGCTCACCGGGTTGGACCTCGTCGTGACGCTAAACCTCGCACTGTTGTGGCCCGCTTCACTCGTTACAGTGATCGCGACGCTGCACTGAGGCGAGGGAGGTATATGAAGGGCACCAACATATTTTTGAATGAAGATATGTCCTCAACGTCGTTAGCTGTGAAGAATGCTCAGATGCCCTTGTATAAGCAAGCCAGGGTTGACGGAAAGGTAGCGTTTTCCGTCACACAAAGCTTATCATACGGGAGAGACTGAATGAAGATGGTGCTGGACGACAAGATCAACGACTAACGGAGGTTACAGGTGCTGTGGGTGACAACACGCGGGGTGCTATGGATGACAGCCTGCAGGGTGGTGAGCGGGATGCTGTGGGTGGCGGCATGCCGGGTGGTGTGCTGGGTGCTGTGGGTGGTAGTTTGCCGAGCGGCGCGCGAGGAGGCTCGGTGACTACTTCTGCTAACACGGTCACTGCTGGTGGTGTCGTCAACATCGAGGCGGCGGGAGTGTGGACTAGCAAGGACAACGCTCGTTCGTCGTTCCCCGCCCTACAGCCTGGCGGCTCGCCTAAGCCGTCAGCCTCGCCTGGTGCTGCTGTTGTTTCACTCAAGCGAAAGGACAGTAAGAGAGATCTACGAAGTAACAAAAATAAGTAGAACCCTAGTTTGTGTTTTATAAATAATCTGTTATTAATTTATTTTCCACTTATTTACTATACACATAGTATACATACATTTGCACATTTATTATACATATATTTATTTATTTTTATTATATACTACTGTGCCATATTGCACTATGCTACACTATTGTGCCATACTACACTGTGCTACACTACTGTGCCATACTACACTGTGCTACACTACTGTGCCATACTACTCTGTGCTACACTACTGTGCCATATTGCACTATGCTACACTATTGTGCCATACTACACTGTGCTACACTACTGTGCCATACTGCACTGTGCTACACTACTGTGCCATACTACACTGTGCTACACTACTGTGCCATATTGCACTATGCTACACTATTGTGCCATACTACACTGTGCTACACTACTGTGCCATACTGCACTGTGCTACACTACTGTGCCATATTGCACTATGCTACACTACTGTGCCATACTACACTGTGCTATACTACTGTGTCATACTACATTACTGTGGAAAACTACAATGTGCTACACCACCGTGCCATACTACACTGTGCCACACTACTGTGCCTTACTACACTGTGCTACACTACTGTGCCACACTACACTGTGCTACACTACTGTGCCATACTACACAACTGTGCTATACTACATTGTGCTACATTACTATGCCATACTACACTACTGTGCCATACTACACTGTGTTACACTATTATGCCATACTACACTACTGTGATCTTTATTTTGTTGTTGTCATTTTTGTAATTATTGGTGTTCTTGGTATTATCGTTAATTTTTATTTATTTACTTATTCATTTATTTATTTAGTTAGTTATTTTTCATATAATTACCCGCAATGCTAGATAACTTTTTGTTTCCTTTTAACAGTGTTTCTGATGAAGAATTGTTGAATGCTGTTGGTTTACGTGATATGTTAAGACAAGACGTCAGTGAAAGCTTTGATCCCTTCAATGTGCAGGACAGCAGTTATAATAACGATCTTGATGTTAACCAATTTTATATTAGGTCTAGAAATATTTCCTTTCTTAAGTCTGAATATGCCTATCTTGAAAATTTTTCTTCTTTAAGTAAAAATAGTGATTTTAATGTATTTCTACTTAACATTAGATCCATGTCCACCAACTTTCAGTACTTTAAAGACACAGTTTTGTCTGACAACATAACATACGATGTGCTTGGCTTTACGGAAACTAGGCTTGACTCTGGTATTTCAGCACTGTACACTTTGCCAGCATACACAATGTTCTCAAACGACAGGAACACATATGGTGGTGGTGTGGCAGTTTATGTCTCCAACAGGTACACAAGTTGTAAGATAAATGAATACAATCGGATGGAAACATTTGTTGAAAGTTTAGGAGTGGAAGTAAAATGTAATAATAAAATGTTTTTGTTCATATGTATTTACAGACCTCCTCAAGGTGATGTTAATAGCTTTATTAATGCTCTTAATGAAATTCTGACTTTTACAAAGGATAAAAATCATAATGAAATATTTATTTTTGGAGATTTCAATTTAAATTTATTACTACATAATGACAACAAGATACAAGAGTTTAGCAATTTAATGTATAGTTACTCCCTGACTCCACTCACAACGTTACCGACACGAGTTACTGCCACTTCCGCCACCATTATAGATCACATTTGGTCCACTTTTATAGAAAACAATGTGGGTAATTTTGTTATCAAAACTGATATTACTGATCACTTTCCTGTTGTTTCCCTATTTAGATGTAATAATATTCCATCTCCTCCTGTTTATATAACAAAAAGAACTTTTACTGATGAAGCTTTGGGTAAATTTAGTACTGCACTTTCTCATATAGATTGGTCTGATGTTGTTAATTCTACCTGTCCTGACATATCCTATAATTTATTTTTTGCCAAATTCAAAACAACCTATGACAACTGTTTCCCCGAGAAGAAAATTAAGATAAGTAACAAAAGTAGTCGCAGTCCCCATATTACTCCAGCATTAAAGAAAAGTATCAAAGAAAAGCATCGTCTTGAAAAACTAGCATATAAGTGGCCATTAACCTTTCGAGAGCAATACAGAACTTATAGAAATAGACTAACATCACTCTTAAAGGAAGCTAAGAAAAAGTACTACCAAGACCAATTAGTAGCTAATCAAGGCAACCCTAAGTCCCACTGGCAATCAATAAACAACATACTTGGTAGATCGGCAGATGGTACAAATAGAGTAATAGAACTCAAACCAGTTTGCTCTAACATTCCAGATAAATTTAATGAACACTTTCTACAAGCAGGAGGGCAAATAACAGAAACTACTGGTAGTGAATTTTTAGATAATTTACAATGTTCTCCAAATTTTTCGATGTTTTTATATCCAGCCACAAATTTAGAAATTGAAAAATGTATTAAGGCATTTAAAACATCCTCCTGTGGATATGATGAAATTTCCCCACTTGTTATGAAACGGACAGTAAGTGACATAATCATTCCATTGACCCACATAGTGAATCAAACATTAAGAACAGGAGTCTTCCCTGAGGCACTGAAAAAAAGCCAAAGTTATACCTTTGCTCAAATCAGGTAATAGATCAGATATGAAAAATTACAGACCAATCTCTATACTTCCCGCCTTCAGTAAAGTCTTTGAAAAAGTTATTAATGCACGCCTTATTAAATATCTTGAAGATAATAATCTACTCACAGACTATCAACATGGGTTTAGGGCACGCCGTTCCACAGAAACTGCTATTTTTCAGTTCACCTCTAATGTGTATCACTTCCTAGAGGAAAAGCAATATTTAATAGGAGTATTTTTGGACTTATCCAAAGCTTTCGATACTTTGAATCACAAAATTCTGCTAAACAAACTGAACCACTATGGCGTTAGAGGTATCCCCTCTAAAACTAATTGAAAATTACTTGAGCAATAGGTTACAATCTGTATATTGCAATTTCACACATTCTTCCTTCAGGGCAATTAACAAGGGTGTACCGCAAGGTTCTATATTAGGACCAACTCTTTTCCTCATTTATATAAATGATATTGTCAATGTTAGTTCTAAATTCAAATACACTATATATGCTGATGATACAAATTTACTGTTAAACAACTCAAATATTAACAATCTTCACACAGATTTGGCTACAGAATTAAGAAAAATTTATCATTGGACTAAAATAAATAGTTTGAGCTTAAATATTGCAAAAACAAATTACATACTGTTCCAAAATCGCTCTGTACATCATGAGTTTCCCCCTGTTACTATTGCAGGAAACATATTGAACAGAGTAGAATTCACAAAATTTTGGGTGTCTATATAGATGAAAATATTAATTGGAATAAACAGATTTCTTTTGTTACAAATAAATTATCAAGGATGTGTGGTATTTTGTTTAGAGTTCGTAATAGTCTCACAATTGAATCACTCACTAGTATTTATTACACCCTCTGTTATCCCCACCTCACCTATTGCGTAGCAATCTGGGCGTGTACTTGGCAGTCTTTCATTAAGAAAATAACTATTGCTCAAAATAAAATATTTAGATGTGTTTTTCATTTGAATAGGTTTGAATCAACACGCAACATATATAATGAACACAATTTTCTTACTTTTTCAAATATTCATAAACATTTCCTATTGTTAAGTATTTATAAGTACTTTACACAATATTCCGGAGCTCAACCTTTCAAATTGGTACAGACATCATACAATATTCGGGGTAATAATGTCAATCTCATGTGCCCGCAATTCAGAACGACTCTTTTTAAACATAGTGTATTATGCTCCGGTCCACAAATATGGAATTCATTACCTTTTCAAATAAAAACACTTCTTTATAATGATAACTTGTCCACTTTTAAAAAAATCTTTGAAGACATACTTGTATAACTGCCAAAATACATGATATTCTAAATTTAACATTTAAATGCAAAACAAACATTTCTATCTAAGATTTTCCCTTCCTCTTTGCCTTTAACATGTATAACAAACACATTTTTATAGATGTATCTTCTAATGTGATATTGTAGTATGCGGTGTTAATTTCCTTTCGTGATCGTTTTTGAATTTGCAGTATGTTTATTGTGATTTGCTTAGCTTTGTTCTTGTCATTATTAGATATGGTTGTTATTATTACTATTTTAGTTACCTAAATGATTCTTTAGGCAATTTACCTAAAATATTGCCAATTGGTGTTGGTATAAACAATAATCATAGTTATGTACATAAATGTGACTGTCGGGAAGCTTCGGCTTGACAGTCTCTGCCATTTTTCTTTTCGTTTGTAAACATGTCTTTCTCAAATGTATTTATGCTAATGGGCAATAAACCTTTACTTACTTACACGGCCCGGTAGCTCAGTGGTTAGAGCGCTGGCTTCACAAGCCAGAAGACCGGGGTTCGATTCCCTGGCCGGGTGGAGATATTTGGGTGTGTCTCCTTTCACGTGTAACACCTGTTCACCTAGCAGTGAGTAGGTACGGGATGTAAATCGAGGAGTTGTGACCTTGTTGTCCCGGTGTGTGGTGTGTGCCTGGTCTCAGACCTATCCCAAGATCGGAAATAATGAGCTCTGAGCTCGTTCCGTAGGGTAACGTCTGGCTGTCTCGTCAGAAACTGCAGCAGATCAAACAGTGAATTACACACACACAATGCGATTTTAAGGATGGAAATTGAATATAGGAATAAGAAAGGATTGTCACGGAGAGAGAGAGAGAGAGAGAGAGAGCGGAGGTGAGGGAGGAAGGGAGAGAGCGATAAACATCGAAATGTTTTCACTTTTACTTCAAGTCCAAACTCAGACTGAATATGAAAATGTCATTCCATTAATTACAAGTCATTTCGAATCACTGTCAGAAAATCTTCATAAATACTTCCCTTCCTTGTCATCAGAGACGTATGACTGGGGTAAGGAATAAGGAAGCCCTTCACTGAGTTCTCACCAAGTATAGAAAACCTACTTGGTCTGCAAGAAGAGGAAGAACTGAGTGAACTACGAAGAGATGTTACATTTTGGCGGTGAGAAAGAGGCTGAAGACAGTCAGTCAGAGAAGGGGAGTTATTGAGACGAAAAGATTTTGAATCCACCCTATCTAATAAAACTGTGTGACTGGAACCCCCACCAAACATGCGAAGAGTACTCCATACATTAGGCCCTTGTACAGAGTTACCAGTTGGAGGGGCAAGAAAAACTTGCGGAGACACCTCAACAGAACTCCTACCTTCATAGAAGCTGTTTTAGCAGGAGATGATTTGTGAAGTTTCCAGTTAAGATTATGAGTAAAAGATAGACCGATGAGATTCAGTGTGGATGAGGGAGACAACTGAGTGTCATTGAAGAAAAGGAGATAGTTGTCAGGAAGGTTTTCTCAAGTTGATAGATGGAGAAATTAAGTTTTTAAGGCATTGAAAATACCAAGTTTTCTCTTTTCCAATCAGAAATTTTAAAAAGATCAGAAGTCATGCGTTTTGTGGAGTCCTTGTGTGACTGTTGACTTCCTGAAGGATTGGTTGTCTCTGAAAGGACGTGGAAAGATGTAAGGTGGTATCGTCAGCGTAGGAGTGGATAGGGCAAGAAGTTTGGTTAAAAGGTCATTCAAGAATAATAGAAAGAGAGTGGGTGACAAGACAGAACCCTGAGGAACTCCATTATTAATTGATTTAGGAGAAGAATAGTGGCCGTGAACTGCGACTGCTACGGTCGGAAAGAAAACTTCAGATAAAGTTGCATAGAGAAGGATAGAAACTGTAGGAGGACAGTTTTGATATCCAAGCTTTGTGCCAGAGTTTATCAAAAGCCTTTCTTGTCTAAAGTGACAGGAAAAGTTTCACCGAAATCTCTAAAAGAGGATGACAAAGACTCAGTAAGGAAAGCCAGAAGATCACAGTAGAGCGAGCTTGACGGAACCTATATTGGCGATCAGACAGAAGATTTTGAATTGACAGATTAAAAAACTTTAGATAAACAAGAAATTAATGCTATACGACGGTAGTCTGAGGGAAGAGAACGGTCATTTTTTTAGGAAGAGGGTGAATGTAGGCAAACTTCCAGCAAGAAGGAAAAGTAAAAGTCGAGAAACATAGTTGAAAGAGTCTGGCCAGGGAAGGTGCAGGCATGGAAGCACAGGTTTTTCAGAACAATAGGAGGGACCCCATCAGGTCCATAAACCTTCCAATGGTTTGGGTCACCGAGGGAATGGAAAACAATATTACAAAGAATTTTGATTGAAGGCATGAAATAGTCTGAGGAAGGAGGAGAATCATCCAAGGTGGAGTTGCCAGCAAAGGTTTGAGAGAAAAGGTCAGCTTTAGAGGCAGATAAGATGGCAGTGGTGACATCAAGATAAAATATAGGTGGGAAATATAAAGTAGTAAAATTATTTGAGATGTTTTTCGCCAGATACCAGAAGTCACGAAGGAAGTTTGAGTTTCAAAGATTTTGACATGTTGCATTTATGAAGTAGTGTTTGGCACGTGAAAGATTAGACTTGTTATGATTCTGGGAAAAAATATAAAGTGTGTGAGGTTCAGGAGATGTAAGGCTCAGGTACCTTTTGTGGGCAGCCTTTCTATCATGTATACCATGAGAAAAGGCTATGTTAAATCAAGGTTTAAAAGGTTTATGTTGAGAAAAAGAATGAGGAATGTACGCCTCCATGCCAGACACTATCAACTCTCTTATGCGTTCAGCACACAAAGATGGGTCTCTGACACAGAAATATAATCATTCCATGAATAATCACAATAATGCCTGCTCAGGTCCACCAAGCTGGCTGAGGAGAAACGCCAGAGGCACTTCCGCTTCGGGGAGTCCTGAGGAGGAATCGGTGAAATAGAACAAGATACAAAAATGAGATTGTAATCGGATGAAGCCAACGGAGAAGATGGGGTAACAACATAAACTGAAGGATTACAGGTAAGAAAAAGATCAAGAATGTTTGACGTGTATTAAAAAAAGTCAAGAATACGAGTAAGGTGTTGCATCAGTTAGATCATGTACGATACCAAAGTTAAAGGCAAGTTCACTAGGATGATCACTGAAGAAAGAGCAGTAGTACTAGAAGTACTGTTAG